>NW_023339651.1:4087201-4095943 GCF_004916995.1 Morone saxatilis | reverse complement strand
TATATATATATATATTGGGGGCTTTTATTGCTTTTAATCGATAGTGACAGCTGAAGAGTGACAGGAAAGGTGGAAGAGAGAGAGGGGATGACACGTAGCAAAGGGCCACAGGTCAGATTTAAACCCTGGGCCACAGCAGCAAGGACTCAGTCTTGGTACATGGGGCATTAGAGGTGAGAATGTGTTGATATTCTTTTATTTAGTTTAGCTTTGTTTTGTCTAGTGTGCCCTGTATTTGCTTCGAGTAGTTTTAAAATATGACAGTTAGGTAAAATGGAGACTACCAGAATGTAAATGTGATATTTTTTGCCTTTCTGCTTCAGTATTTCCAACCTCTGCCAGCTGGTAAATGAATTAGTGGCAAAAGAAAATGAATGCTTTCTTTGTATCGTGCTAACCTTTGGGCTCCAGGTTGATGTCTTGATATGGGAAAACCTTAGAGTTGTACATGAGTTCCCACATTATGATGGCAAAGCTGTAGATGTCACCTTTGGGTGTTCCATTCACCGGGAGGCCGACTTGTCTCAGAAGCTCGGGGGCTGTCCAGTACATGTCTACAACACGAAGGAACGGTTTAAATCACTTTAATCATTATATGCAAATATGCAATGTTTAATATGACATTATTAAATACTTCAATTTCACCCACTGACCCTCATAATTTGGGTTGTCCTGTGGGATGATCTTGTTTTTGTTCCCATATTTAAACTCCCACAGTCCAAAGCCAGACAGTTTGATCTGGAGTCGACTATCCACCAGACATGTGCTGGGCTTCAGGTTCCCATGAAATCTCAGGTTACTTTTATGAATGAACTCCATTCCCTAAAACACAAATTAACAGGTTGAAATCATGAATTGGCCATTGCCAAGTAAAAGAAAAAAACAACCTCAACTATAATATAAGTTTGTGTCTGTTTTAGGTCTCTAAAACCAATTTTCAAAGTTTTACACAGGGTCAACATAAAGCTTTATTCTCTGAATTAAAGGTACATTCAGGGCCACATTGTAGCTACCATTGACGTCTCTGAGGTCTTTTTTTGAGAGGAGTTTATATCTATTGATTTGACTAATTTGAAGATATTAAAATATGACTACATTTTCACCAACGAAAAATTTACTAGAAATGTATTCCTGGCAGAGTGAGGATTGGCTCTGTATTTTTTATTTATGAGTATTTACTCATTATTTCAAAACACTCCTGGCAATGGCCTTGGGAACTTTCCCTCCAGTAAATCACTGCAATAACTAGAACATGATGCATAAATGAACTGACTCACATTGACAATGTCATAAGCAAAGGAGAGCTTAAACATCCCGTCCAGCTCGACATCTGAAGCCTTCAGAAGATCCTGCAGGAGGGAAGAAAGAGAGCAAAGAGTGAATATTTTGAAGTTCAATATCTAATTTTTTGACCCAGTTTGGGTCAATGCAGCACCGATGCGACACTGGCTTAACTTAATTTAATTGGGAACTAATGGGTTGTTTTGACCCATGTTTTTGTTATTTTCTATGTTACTGTTGTTGTTTTTTTGACCCAGTGTTTTACCTGTAAGGATATAATACGCATTAACAATAAGGGTAACAAATAGTGACATGTAAGTTTAAAAAAGAGCTGGAGTATATTAGAACTGGTTCAAACTATTTTAGTTTAGTTAAAATAACCCAACAGTAATATACCAATAACCCAATCCCTTGTTTTAGGTGGTTTTCTATCCCATGGGTGAAGTTAACCTTGTATTACCTCGATGCTATATTCGCCCAAATTGGGTAGAGTGGGGTGAAGTAACAATATATATCTACAGCGCAAACAAGCATTAGATTGCAGTTTTACAGGGATGCTTTACAGTATGAAGTTAAAGTGTGTGTATATACAGTACAGGCTGAGACACTGACCTTCAGACTGCCTTTCCTGCAGTACTGGATCACCAAACAGACATTCGGTGGCTCGATGCAAACACCAAAGAACTGCACCAAGTTCTCATGTTTCATCTCTCTCATCTGTCTTAGAGAGTTTAAGATGGTTAGGCACACAATAAAATACGTTCAAAAATAAATTATTAACAAATATGTCTTAAATAATAATATCTTTGTTACAAGGGTAGAATAAGATTTGCACCATTATTTTATTATTTTATATATAAGATTATTCTTATATGACGTCATGTTAACATTATATATGACTTTGTTTTTAGTTAGATATACCAGCAGGTTTTTTATTACTTCCATTATATTCCATTCCATTTGTATTAGAATATATACAAAAAGCAGATAACCAAAAGAAATTTGAAAAAGAAAGTTGGTCTAGAACAACATGAGGTACTTTACCACATTGAACTCTGCAATTATTGAAGGTTTCTGGTAATTACTGCTAACATTCTTGATGTACTTGATGGCAACTTGATTTCCCTGTATGGAATAAAAAAAAAAACCATTACAGAAAACCACATATTCTGGCACATAGAAACAAACTCTCAGAAACAAATAAAAAAGTAAATTCCATAAGCAATAAAACACATACTTGCTCAGTTCAGTTCAAGTCAGGTTTTTGTTTTACTGACCTTAGTCTGTTACGACCATTAGCTTGGTGGTCTAATGTTAGTTAATATTAGCAAACTGGCTAGAATTTGCTGTAGGTTTGACAATAATGACTCAGTTTGCTGACTTCATTAGACCTTTTCCACTATAGGAACTTAACGACACGTTACCTGAACCTCCTGTTAGGGCTTGGTTCTAGGTTCTACCTTGTTTTTGCACTTAGATTTACAAACCAAAACGTTTCACGAATGGGCTACATCATTAAAAAGGCGACGGCAGCACCGACATCATAGGTCTTCTGCACTTCTTTGGTGTGCGAGTACGTAGAGGGTGACTTTAAAACGTCAGTATCACAGAAAAAAAAATACAGATGTTGGTTGCACGGCTTGGAATTTTTAACAAACTCCCCAACACTCAACAAACAATAAGCAGTTGATACAGACAAAGCAGAGGACCTGAACTTAGATTTAGCACCCTCTCCTGTACAATTTAGCTTCAGGATCTTGCCACTAAAGTTACAGGATATTAAGTTCCTATAGGGAAAAGGCCTTTAAGACTCTACTTTTACTATTAATCTGTAATTGCCACTTGTGGCCACTAGGAAAGTTACACACACTCACTTTAATCTCTGAATAAAACTAGTACCTGGTAGAGACCTATGGTGGTATAGATGTGTTCTTTTCCTGCCTTGTCTCTCAGGCCATAGCTGTTGTTGGAGAAATTGGACTGAGAGCCGCCGCTCCCACTCTGACTAGCTGTGGTGGTTAGAGATAAACCCTGAGTTCCCTGGAGGAGACACAAGCACACCAAATAAGCCTGTAAACACAAAACCAGGCAAGCAAACACACACATACTGTACATATACAGACACTCAACAGCGCGTGTGTTAGTGCTCATACTGAGGACTCCCTGATGATGGTGATGTCGCTGTAGGTGATCAGCCACCAGCAGGAGTCACCAAGTCGCGTCTGGAGTCGAAACTTCTGCAGAATGAGGACACCGATGCACAAAACTGCTAGCACACCGATGACAGGGAAGGTCACAAGTAGAGCCAGCAGTGCGATTTCTGTGTCCCATCAAGACAATAAATGATGAAGGTGGTTAGCTTAGCCTGAGCGTCAGGTTTATAAAATCATGTTTTATTAGTGGTCTAAAAAAAAAACTGAAACAATTGGTGTATTTACTGGTTGCATAAGGGCTATTTTGCAAGTCACTTTTGTCAACTGTTCCTTTACCATTAACCAGCCATTCACATTGTTCATTGTTGAAACCACATTCTGGTTTATCAGAAGGTGGTCTTCCTTTCGGCCAGACCACAGAAGCAAACATAGATGTTGGCCTGAAAAACAAAACAAAGATTAAAAAAAAACTGTGTGATTTCCCAAAATGTGTTTATCAAAAAATGCTGGATTTATTTTTTGACTATAAAAGAGCTTTATTACCGGACAGCTTTGGTGTGGCTGTCAAAATGGAGGATGGGTACAAACTTGGTGATGTCTCCTGTATGCTGCAGGTCATAAATAGAATAGTCCAGGTTTCTCTCCCCCTCTTTGTCAAAGTGGACAAGTCCAGACGCACCTGCAGTGATACAGAAAACTATTACTAATACTACTACTACTTAATACTAATACTATATTACTACTACATCAAACGGTCTCTGAAGATGATTTGCCAGTTTTTTTAAAACATAATGCCAACTGAATTATGTTTTCTGTTAGTATAATGAGTAAAATATGCAAAAATGTTGATACTAGTACTAAATAACTAAACAGATGTTGCTGTTAAAATTCTTAAATATATTTTTTCAGTGCTGAGAGCTGCAAACAGAATTCTGTCCACCTCAAGATTATTGGGGGGGATGCAAAAATCTCAGAAACCTCAAAACCTGGGGAAATAAAATCAAATTGCATGACTAGATACCACTATAAATTGACAATTTAATGCATATTTAGCTGTTTGCACAAATAATTACTTTAAAAAATAGCTTTCAGCTAACTTATTTTGAGATAAATCGAGATTTTTTTTTTTTAAATAAATACATAAACTGACTTCAGCTTTTAAACTAAGTATGTTAATGGTTGTGTTTTGTGACCAAATATGATGTAATTATGTAAAGAGAATGTCAGAGACTGTATGTGATATGATGTTTGGCTAGCAGTTGGTATGAGTGCAAAAGAAGTACCAAACCATTAGCTGCTTCTGAACAGATGTTCTGTAATTTCCTCTTAAAAAGCCTCACGAACACACAATAACTACAAATTGCATAATTGCACTGTACAGACCCCTACAATAATAACCATTAGCAGCAGCTACCAACCATAAAACCGAATGTCGTTTTTATTTTTTAATCTCCGTATCAGCTGCCGTCCATCATTAGGGTCTTTTCCATCTTTGAGGACTTCCTTCAGTCCCATCGCATAAAGAAGCACTGCATCATGCAGATAGGCAGAGTAAGGGCTGATCTAAAAAAAGAGAAGTAAAATAATTGTATCTGTAATTTTCCATTTTAGCGGAATGAATAATATATTTTTAACATGATATTCAGTTCATATAACAAGTTCTCACCTCTCTTTCAGATGTCAGGTTGCTCCGGAATGGGTGCCCTTTTAGTCTTTCAAAAACTTGCTCAAAGAAGTCATAGTACTCATAGCCTTCGTATGATTTCTGGCCAATGATAAAGACCATGTCAAAAGCTCTTATGGCGCCTTGGTTAATCCTGTTCTTCAGGGAATATTTCCACAAGTTATCCTGCTCAGAAAAAAGATGCACATGAAAAACAACTTTAGTGAAGAGGTTATAAATTTGATCATTTGATAAGAAAGACTGAAGAGGATGATGGCAACTTAAGGCTTGACATGTACTGTACAGTAAGTGAAGCTGTCTTATTATCTAAAGTAGTCAGATTTTGAAAATGTTTCCTTCATCATACTCACAATAGGGCTAAATAGCTCTACACCGCAATACAATAAAAATTCTGTTTCTTTATTTTCATGGATTAACTGGTGAGGATGTTGACTTTTTGCCTGTGACGTGAAGCTTTAGCCTCAGACTGTTACACCTTTTTAAAAATGAGTCAGCTGTAGCTCATTTCAGCTGACAAAATCAACTGTTGCAAGCTAGAAATGTAGAGCCTGTTTCTGTCAGCCTCTGAAATCAATGGACCCGATGTTTCCAAACCTTATCCAGAGTATGGATTTTTAACTCGGCTGAATATCAGTGTTGATGTGTATTAAAGGTTCTACTCACCACACTGCCACTGACCTCAAAATGCTGCACCAGGAAGAACACATAGTCACCATTCATCAGACCCTGTCGCTCGGCCTCCAGCAAAAGAGCCATAGAGTCCTCTTTGTTTGTTAGCACCACAATTACTGGAAGATAACAGAAAACAATTGGTTATATGTGGTTTTAAAGAGCTAAAAAAGTCTGAGTTTGCCACAAAGTTGCTCATACTTTCCTTACCTCTGGCGACTGTTGCGATGTACTTAATATTTCGATAAACAAGCTGAGGATTGCTGGTATCAAACTTGACAGATGCAGCCAGTTTGAATTTCTCTCTCAGCGGATTCTCGACGGTTTTCCACAAAGCGTCAACTTTGTCCCAAGTGTTTGACTCTAATCCCCCTCCAATCATCGCTACATGATTCCACCCGAAGAACTTCAAGGTCTTCACCAGGACCTCCGAGCTTCTCTTAAGAGGGGGCACAATTTTGATGTAGGAATCATAGATATCACTGTTGTCCATTTTGGAGGATTGTCCCACAAAGCCGAACATGGGGATGTTCCATGCGGATGAAATTAGACCAGTGACCTGGAAGGGGTGACCAGGTTTAGTTTAATTCCTCCGAAAAGAGAAAAATGGTGGAAGACAATTCCCCATACATGCACAGCAAATTCTAGCACTGTAGGCAGTTGTTTGTTTAAGGAATTACAAGTTTGATCCTTGCAAATTCAAGAAAATGATCAAATCTGATATATTTAGTCTTTTGAGAACAGTGATAAGATGTTCCTATCCTAAATGCTAATGCATGATTACAATGTTAACCTTAAGAGGATCAATTATTGTAGAAGCTGCTTGTTTAACAAGTTTAGCAATAAATATGAAAATATAATGCAATAACACCATAAAACTATTTCCAGCATAGAATGTTAAACATGTTTCTTACATTTTAGATGTGAATCTAACACAAGATACCTGTTGGATACACCTTCTAGCAATGACAAGCCTAAATTCCAACTTCTAAGGCAACAAACTCTATCATTATGAAATTTTTTTGATATGATCAAAAGCTCCAGAACAGCTACTAAATGGACTTTGTGGTCAACATATTGATTTTGTTTTTTTGTGTTATAGTTGACATCTAAATACACATAATACTTGTTATTGAGTAGATCAAAGGATTCATGTGCAAACAAACTCAGCAACTAGTCTGTCACAAAATAGTTTTATAGAAACAAAAACTATTATTTATTATAAAGATAATTAAATATTATCTTGAATTTCCCTCGGGATAAATAAAGTATCTGTCTATCTAAATATGACTTTGATTCTACTATTTTATTAATCAGAAAAGCTTAATAAATATCTTATGGATCATTGAAATATTGCATTTATCTTTTACACTCCTTCAGTTCTTCATGAGTTTTCAAACAGAGCTGCTATAATATCAGTGCTTTAGCCTATCCTACTGACATAATAATAGAAACACCTGTCTGTAGAACGCCATACAATTCAACAGCACCACAAACTTGTCATAGTTAAATCAATACCTCTCTGAAAGAGTTTAAGCAAAAACCGATCATTATCACCTTTAAGACGGTTATATTACGTTAGACTGCATTATAGCTAAGTGTACAAAATGAAGTCACAATTGAATGATCTGGTGAAACCACAGTATTTCTTTTGCATGATTTATGATCTAAAACAGCATGGTTTGATAACACATGTTTACCATTTAACAGTCTTAGCTAGATGTACCTAATAAACTGGCAACTAAGAACTGAGTGTACAGTGTATCAGTGTCCACCTGCACCATGGGATATTCTTGTAGGTCATTTACAGTGGTGGGAAGTAACAAAGTATGAATACTTGTTACTGTGCTTATAGCTTTTTAGTTGTGTCAGGTATCTGTACTTAACTTAGGTATTTACTTTCCTGACAACTTATATATGTATATATATTTATATATTAAAGTCGAACCCATAACTGCTGCAGCAACGACTCAAGTATATGTGGCACCAGCTCTACCGGGTGAGCTATCGGGACGCTTCGTTACTCTCTACGTTTTTACAGAAATACATTTTAAAAACAGGCTTTTTTACTTTAGTTTGAAGTAATTTCAGAGAAATAATCGATTATTATTTGTTTTTGCATCGTTGCATGCCATCTCAATATCAACATGGGCATATCATGCAGGACGCATCGAGAATATGACGTAAAAGACATAACAGACAAGAGAGGGAGACTCAACCCTGTTTGAGGTTTTAATTAGCTTTGCACAGAAACAGCCGGTAGAAATTAGTATTTTTATGCTTTGAGTACATCTCAGAGCCTGTACTATTTTCAGTATATGTACTTCTACATAAGTAAAGAATGTGTGTACTTTGTCCATCTTTGGTCATTTATGTCATTTATATATAAACTGAGAAGAGAAGAGACAGAAACCTGTGTGAAACCTTACTCTCTAAAAAATAGTTGACAAAAAACAATGCACAAAGTATCTATTTCCACGTCACGTCACATGAATCATACCTCAGCTTCTTCAGGGCACGCTGGACCAAATAGTGCAGACACATTTTCTTTCCACACCTGGTGAATGAATCCTCCCAGGGAAACTTTGGGATTACAGTCTGTATCCATGTACACAAAATCCAGACTGTAGTTCCCCAGGAAGGAGGGATTGGTGTTGACCTTCTCCACAGCTATCTGCAGGGCTGAGCCCAGCCGCAGGGCACTGAAGGGGAAGGATATATTCCAGGGAGCCTGGAAGCCAATAATCAGCTTGTGAGGTTGAGACCCATTGGTGCTGTTATTAATGACAGTGGCAACAGTAAGCACAAGTGTGAAGTGAAGCACCAATATGTGCCTCATTCCAGGAGAATATACCGCCCTCGACATCACTCTCATCCTATTAGTTGCTTCAGGTTACAGGGCTTAAATACCCAACTTCCCTGGTGATGCTGGGTAGTTGGTTAGGGAGGAGAAAA
>NW_023339651.1:4078718-4087176 GCF_004916995.1 Morone saxatilis | reverse complement strand
TAAACCTAAACCCTTAACCTTTGACTTTTGGAAGGGTTTCTGGTCTCAATCCTATGACTTCATTTCCTCTTTCCCAACATGGCCTTTTTTTCTTCTTATTCTCTCTGGCTATAAAGTCCAGTGCTTTAACCCACACCCAGAACTTTCCCTCCCTTAACAGAACAGAAGGTGGTTGGTCTTACAACAAAACATGGCCGGGAATATAAAAAAGTCTCTTTTATATCTCCTTGTCTTCTTTCCTTCCTAATTTACCTTTCATGTCTCCCTCCCAGTGTTCTTTTATTTCTCCATTAAAGTTCCTTATTTCTCCTCTTTTTTTTTTTTGTAAAGAAACAAAAAAGGAGGGATAACAAGGGGGGGGTAAGGAAGAAAGGGGCAAGAATAGGGAGGAGAGGAAAAATGAATGACTTGAAAGGAGTGCAAATATTTTGGGTTGGCTTGAGAGAATGGTAAATCATCCAGGATTGGAATTGGCAATATGTAAACAGAACCCCAACAACTGCCACACGCACATAATTCGTTTTTGAAAAAAAAAAGAATTTACATTTCCCTTTTGAATAAACGTGCACCTATTTGGCAAATGCCTGGTTAGTTTTCACCTTTCACTTACTTTCTCCTGTTAAGGCAAAGGTTTGCGTCGGTAACTCTCTCAAACCATTTCCCACTCAACATCTCTTAAACCATGACTTCAGTTGTGCAACGCTGAATTGGCGTCCCACTTGGAAAGTAAAGGGGCTGCCCCAGCAGCCCACCAAGGAAGTTTCACGGAGAAGAGAGGATACAATGCATTCTTTTATAATCATCATTATCATTTATCATAAATCATTATTATCATCTTCATGTTGAGAAAAGTAAAATAAAAAATCGTTTAACAAAACCATCAACATTGTGGGAAAGAGCCTCTTGCTCGTGAAGAAAGATATAAATAAAAAAATTCATATAAAGATAAAGACCTAACAAATAAAATACGGTTCTATTTCTTAAGTCCATTGTGGGGAGCAAACATGGAAACTTTAAAAAAACAAAAAACCCTCCCTAAATCCATCCAGCTTAGTTCAGAATTATACAGATTTCTAGATTCTATCAAATAAATGAATGCAGCTAAAGAAAAAAATGTATTGAGTGGTTGAAACAGGGTTTTGAAAATGGGGGGGCAAAGACGATTGAATTTTAGGAGGCTTTGAATGGAGACGCAATTTTCCCTTCTCCCCGCAATACCTTTCCTCCCAGTCTCTTCACAACTTTTAATTTTCTCCTAAAAAATGTTGGTGAAGGTTTCCCTTTTCCCCAAGGCTTACGAGATCAGCTGTTTTTCTCTTTGCTTGGCCAACTCACCATCCTCCTACATTCATCCCTTTTAACTGGCTCACCAGTTGCCCTTGGCGTTGGGGGTTTGGCTTTCTTGTCCACGATGCAACCTTTGCAACCTTGACTGTGCCCGCAGTGGGCGGCGCCACGTGCAGCGCCCGTCAGGCTAGTCGTGTGGTCCACGGTCCGTCCACGGGACCTCGTGGGTGCAGCAGCCAGCACCCTGGAACGCACAGTTGAGGCTGGTCCGGCCCCTCCGCCGCGCCTCTGCCCCGGAATTCCGCCGTGGCCCCGCGACGCGCCGCGCGCCGCGCGCGCGGCGCGCGCGGGCGGGAGAACCACAACCGCCATGCTCAGTGCCACACCCGCCAGGATCACCCCAAGCACCAGAGGAGGGAGAAAAGGCCATTGGCCTGCTCAGAGCGGCGCGCGGCGAACGCCCGTTCGGGACCCAGCGCCCACACAGCCAGCGGGCCTGACGTCCCTCGCCAGAATAAAGAAAAAAAAAAAGAAGAAAGTGGAAAGAAAAACGAAACATCCAGAAAGACACAACAGGAAAATGAAAAAAGAATGACTAAGAGAAAAGAGAGAGAACAAGAAACAACACAGGTTGGAGGTCGTACCTTGGGCTCCTTTTGACAGTATTGGGAGCCTCGCCTCCCCTGTCCGCCACAAGCATCTCCAACCACTGCCTCATCGGCCCACATCCTAAAAAGACAATAATCAACAACAATAGAGAGAGGAGTCAGGACCGTTCCCTGTGAAGAACAAACAGTAAGGGTAATGGCCACAGTTGGGCTTGTGTTTCAAGGTTCAAAAGTTTGGGAAACTTCATACCGTACAACTACAGTGTTCTTTAAGCCAGCACAATTAAAGCCCCTTCACATCACCAAATGGAGGATAACCTCTCCCTTCCTCGCAGACTGTTTGGAGGATTTGAAATGATATTTTGTGAATTATTTCATTTTGAAGGATTTCGTACATGTTGTTGTATACGGGCCTAAGAAAATCCCTTAAGCTAAAATAAGTGTTGTAAAGTGGGGCATAAACAGAGCTTCTTGTAAACACGCTGGAGATATATAATATGGTATCTGCTTATGTGGCCCTGTTGGTTGGAAGATAAATGGACAGGGCTTAGGGGTTCTGCCCGACTAAAATGTCACTTAACATAAAAATGTTAACGTTAACCCTCGAGCCATCTTAAAATAAAAGAATTCCACACCAGGACCGCAAATCACTCTGCTGCTTTGATTTTTTAAAAATATTTTTTTATTCTTATCTGTCCTTGGGTGCAGACCCCCCCCCAGGGGTTTTTCATGGAAAAGTGCCATAAACTAAATTCGATGGGGGTACCTCTTTAAATAATCCTCATTAAGGTTAAAAAAAAGGAACTTTCCTGGGATCAAAATTAATGTTTGTTGTGTGGTGGTTGTACCCTTTTGGTCCCGTGCCATCTCATCATTGGCCCCTCTCTCCAGCCAGCGTCGCACCATGTCTGCTAAATTGGCGGTAGTTGGTTAGGGAGGAGAAAATGTAAATATGTGGAGGAGCCTGGGAGGTACAAAGGGGCATTAAGTCCATCATTGAATTGACTGGATGTCTTTAAAACAATGACGGCAAACTTATTTTCAAAGCACTACTCTTCAGGTAGATTAGATTGATCTCAGTGCATTACAGGTAGTGTGTAACACATAGGAGGATCTATTGGCTGAAATGGAATATAATATTCATAGGTATGCTCTCTTTACTGTATAATAACCTGAAAATCAGAATCATTATGTTTTCTTGTTACCTTACAACAGTGGGTCAAACGTTTTAATTAAGGGACCCCTTTTCTATCTATTGAGTAAACTGAGTGACATTTTATGGATATTTATTATTATATTCAATGCATAACAATAACTGTATTCAGTAACATCTGATAAACCCTTATGCCTGTATTCTGTGAAATTTAATATTAAAATATAATTAAGATTTTATATTATATTTATTGTTTATATCATAAAAATAACAAATTAATTTAGTTTTCTTCACAGAAATTAATGATATTCTGAGATATAGGCATACTTTATGTATATTTTTTGCAAGTTTTATTGCACCCCTTAAAAGCCTTGTGACCCTTTTGGTGACCTGTAGTGGGGTAACATTCAACTCTGATCTGATACCATCAATGACATATTTAAATCCTTGATTCGATTTTTATCAACCATAGATATAGATATAGAAATTCCAAAGGTATCACATCCACCTTTAGTTATCGCCAACGATCATAAATATCGTGTCAAAGTTCATCATAATCTCTTCTGTCTTTAGCAGGGACACACACAGATGAAGGGAGTGGACAATTTTATTTAAAGAATGTGGGCTAATTCAATTAAGAAAAATATTTTTCTTTTAAAAGGCAATACAGCAAAATGTAGGTGAAAAGTGCTGCGGACCTCCTGGGAGTGTTATCTGCTGGTGCAGCACTGCAGAGGCAGGTTGAGCCTTGCTTGTTGCAGAGAAGTTCTCACACCTGTGTGCAGTTTAAGGTGCTAATGACCACAGGTGGGCAGATTGTACATTAGTGGTGTTGCTGGATTCAGCTGCTTTTTCCCCAGGGGATCCCTGCTCAGCTTGGCCCCAAACTACCTCTGCTAATCCCACCAGGTAACCTTTCAAAGCTTTTCCTAATGAACCTTTACCTTCAGCTCACTGTCCAGCAGAAATCAAATCACTCACACAAGAAAACATGTGAGAAGTTCAGAAAGTGAATACCTAAAGTTTTGACAGGAGAACTGTTTATCAAAATGTAATTTGTGTCTGTCATTCAGTTAAATGTCAAAGTGACTGTTGAGATAAGCCTTAAAAAGTGAGTCTATGTGACTTTTAAAACATGAAATGTCACAATCTTACAAATGGAATGTTGGCACCATGAATCATGTTGAGTTGTTGTGTTGTTGCAGCCATACTTGGTCTGTTAGCATGGTGGCTAATGTTATTTTGCCTTTGCCTTTGTCTCTGTACTTTTATTATACATTTTAGCATTTACTGTTATTTTGGAATGTATCTGTTGGTGGTGGCCGTCTGGAAAACGTTCTCACTTTAATCAGTGTGATCAAATATGAAGCACAATCTCAGTTTATTTCCGGTTTAGTGTTAAACATCACACAGACGCAGAAAGGCTTTCTACAATTTGCTGCACCTGCTGATAACATGTTTCTGACCTACACTCACACGCTCACACACTCACAAACTTACTTGATGGGCAGCTTTAAGAAAATCAGGGGAATAAACTGATATGCCCACTTCTCCAGGCACCACTACACCACAGACAGATGTTTCTATTTGTTTGGCCAGTCCATTTACATCAGTGAGTGTAGACTAAATGACAAACACCTAAAGATATACACTCAATTTTACAGTTTATTAGGTACACCTAGTTTAAACTAAAGCAACAGCGCTGCAGTAAATCCTCACGTAATGAAGGTTATTGTTCAGTTTTTGTTAATGCTGTTTCAGAGGAGTGTTATGATGATTTCTGTAGATTTCTGTCTTTGAAGAGTATTGATACAACTTGCGCTGATGCTGTGTGTCCTGATGGGTATTTAACTAGTGCATATGGTGAGAAGAATTTATTTTATTTTTTTTCAGTTTCTGTAATGTGAGGACTTTGAACATGATAAGACTGTTGACCTTTCATCAGCTGCAGCATCTTAGCGTTCCTCTGACATGGTATTAGATAAGTTTATCTATCTGGACTAAAATCAAAGCCATTTATTGGTTGGTAGAGCTGATAGTTTGGGGGGGGGGGAATATCATTCTGTAGCAGCTTAATAAATTTCACAACACACTTTAATGTTATGACACACAACTCAGAGCTGCTTCTACGTTTGTGCTCATGTTTTATCAGTGGAAGTGGTGGTGGCCAAGGTTCAAAGGTTCTTTTAACTATGTCAGGCTTTTTTTTTTTTTTTTTTTATGAGTTGTCATTCTGTCTATCACACTTCAGAGGAGAGGAAGAGGAGCTGCTGTATACACCCACCGCACACACACCAGCCTGTCTGTCAACTAGAAGCAGAGTGAAACACCTGAGACCAGATCCAGCAGCAGGTAGGACAGTGACATTCAAATGAGTATTGTATGGGGGCCAGAAGATGTATATTGCACAAAATAATTGGAATTATTATGAGTTTTGACGCATGTTGAAGTTTCACATTTACGTTTCATAAAATAATTAACACTGACCTCTGTGTAGTTCACAATTATGACACAAAACTTAAAAGACAAAATTTAATGCACTTTTTAAATTTCATACAGCATCAGTTTAACAGCTGTTTAATGCAAACTGAACAGCAGTGACAGTAAATACTCACACATTGTGATGAGCCTCATATGTACAGACTGTAATGATGTGTCAGCATTCACAGGTTGGCTTCTATCTTGATTAGGAATAACTGTTGCACAAGTCACGTTGACTTTGACCTAAAGTTATTCTGGAGACAATATTAAGAGCAGTGTCAAGGAGCTTGGATTGCTTAATAGGACTGTACATGTTTAAATATGGTCCAGTTTTAAAGTACACTTGGTTATAAGTGAGTATATGTAAAAGTTAAAATCTTATTCAAATGGCTTTTTATTTTATTTATTTTTTAAACTATTAACTTTCTTTTGTTTACTATTGAGTGTGTATGCGTCTGTACATATAAAATGTATAAATTTTTCTTGTTCTTGTTTCTTGTCTTTTTTAATAATTAATTTTTTATTTTTATTTATTTTTTTTATTTTTTTTATTAATTAATCTTTTCTGTGTCCTTGCAGACTGTGCACCATGGACTTCCTTTTCCCATTGCTGTTCTCCCCTCTCCCGACCCCAGCCATCATCTCCCTGTTTGCCCTGGCTGCTGCTACCCTGTTTTACCTCAACACACGGCCCAGCCCCCTCCGGAGCCCCGTAGACCTCAACTGTCAAACTCTGGGCATCAAGGTAATGTTTTTATTCATCTAAAATGCATCCATATAGTGAAATGTAACTTTTACAGCTTCAACCCTGGGTCGTGGGCTTTTAGGATTTATAGGTGCGTCAGTAGGATCAGTAAAATAGTATTTAAGAGTCTATCAGTGAAATGCAAGACTACTGTTTGTTCTTATTTGTGCTTCATGTCCTCAGGATGGAGCGAGGAAGACTGCATTGCTTGAGGATAACAACAACCTGATGTCGTATTACTATAATGACGCCAAGACCCTCTATGAAGTTTTTCAGAGGGGTCTCAAAGTTTCAGGTAATGAGAACTTTTCCTTTATCACATGCAAGCCAAAATAAACGCATGTTGAGAACAGAAATGTGTGCTGGTGTTGCCACTAAGTGTGATTAGGATGTACATTTTGGTTGTATATGGATGGCCAATAATACAATTAAGTGTTCATTTGAGTTAAAACTAGATGTGTCAAGATGTTTTCTGCACTGTTTGATTCAAATTGATACACAGGTGACTAAGCCTTTAGATAAGATAAAAACTGCAATTAGCTTAGCATGAATGCTAACTATTCTAATACAGTACATGTGGTTTAATGTTGGGCCTATTCCTCATCAGGTAACGGACCATGTTTGGGCTACAGAAAACCAGGAAGGCCATACCAGTGGCTGAAGTACAGACAGGTAAAATGGCAGCGTTAAACATTGGGAAAAACATGGTAAAGAGAAACTGCTGTGAACTCCAGCTGACCTTTACTCCTCTTCCCCTCAATGAAGGTGGCTGATAGAGCGGAGCACCTGGGTTCAGGGCTTCTCCAGAAGGGTTTGAAGCCAAATCCGGACAATTTCATTGGCATCTTTGCTCAGAATAGACCTGAGGTAAGTGTGGACGACAATGCGGGGATAACAGGGTGACGTCTTGGTGGGCATTCTGTGTAAATTCTGTTTCATGGGTCTCTCGCAGTGGATTATCAGCGAACTGGCTTGTTACACCTACTCCATGGTAGCAGTCCCCCTGTACGACACCCTGGGTCCTGAGGCACTTCTGTTTATTATCAACCAAGGTAATTGGAGCTTCTCTTGCACTCTAATGCTGCTAATTACAGAGCAGAGTCTGAGTCCAGTAACTCATCGGTCCCCACAGGGATCCGTGTCGAGTGTGCCGTAATCTCTTCTCACTTATTTATCACATCAGCTCCTTCCATCTGTGCTTCATTTTGCTTTTTATTATTTGAGTTAAGAAGACAAAGGGCAAACCTATTACAGTAGGTCTTTCCTTTTTATAAACCCTGTTTTTACTCAATGAATCTTACTCATACTACATTAGTGTCAACAAAAAGAACTTTAATCTAACGCCAACAGCACTGGTGTCAACTTTTGCTGCTATTGTACTGTCTATTTAACTTGTAATACAGCTTAAAAAGTTTTCTTCTTGCAGCGGAGATCTCCACGGTGCTTTGTGACAATCAAAACAAAGCAGAAACACTGCTGCAGACCCGGGAGACAGGCCAGACCACAGTTCTCAAAACTATCGTCATCATGGACTCTTTCAACTCTGAGTTGGTCGAGCGAGGAACTAAGTGTGGGGTGGACATTGTGTCCATGCAGGATGTGGAGGTATTACACGCTGAACACAAGTTATTGGGGACTCTTTGCTTGTTTATACTGGCTTCATTTCAAGACTTAACTTCTCTTTTTTAGTTCCGTACTTGCAAATAATACTGTTAAAAGCACAAACATGATTGAAAACATGTGTGTTTTTTTTTTTTTTTGTTTTTTTGTTCTCCAGGCTCTGGGGAAAAGCAATCTTCAAAAGCCTGTTGTAAGTTAGTTTCGGATAAACTCCCTTAATCAATTTGAGATTTAATAAGCTGCATGGTGTTCTGATGTGCTGATTTCATGTCCCAACAGCCACCAAAGCCAGAGGACTTCAGTATTGTCTGCTTCACCAGTGGCACTACAGGTGATTATTTTGCACTTTCTGGGATTGATTTCATCTGCAGGCTAGAACAGTCTGCCTCAGTGTGCCTCCCATGATATTTGAATCTCACATGTGACTACACACACAAAGCATTGCTATAAATGACCTCTGCTCTTGGGTTTCATGATTATATTGTTCTAATCTCTCAATGTGGATTGGTCAATCCAGCACTTTGTGCCAGATTTAAATATTTCTTTTTCTTTTTTTTTTCTTTT
>NW_023339651.1:4071535-4078590 GCF_004916995.1 Morone saxatilis | reverse complement strand
AATGTGAACCCACATGTCCGAAAAGGAGTAGGGTTAGGTAAGGTCTTTATCGGCAGAAATACTATACAAAAGCCCTCAAAACTTGTACTTAGAACTTGATGAAGTGATGCTGCCACCCATGTTTTGTATTGATAGAATTTTAATTATCAGTATTTATTTAAAGTAATCAGTGATTAGCTTGTATCGAAGTATGCATCCACCCAACGCCGCCATGGCGTAATTTTATGGCTTTGAGTGAAATATCTCAACAGCTAGTGGATGGATTTCCATGAAATTTGGTACATGCATTTATGTATGGAACAGGATGAAAGTACTTTGTTGATCTCATGACTTTTCCTCTAGTGCTGTCCTATAGTCAAAGCATTTTTAGCTTTTAATTAGCATGATGGTTAATGTAGTAAACAGCATGGCTGTAGTAGGGACTTTTCTTGTTAGATTATGCATTTATCTATAGATCTGATTATGTCAACTTTCTAAAAATGTTTTTCAATGTATTACCTGACATTAAACTTGTCATAATGGGTAAAATATTTGTTATCTTTCTCAGGAAACCCCAAGGGAGCGATGTTGACCCATGAGAATGTGGTCTCTGATGCTGCAGGTGTCATCAAATGCTTTGAGGTACTTTTTTTTTTGAGGTGTCATTGTCTGCTGGAAAACTTGAAATATTTTGAGTTTGTCATAGACCTCTTCCTAACAGAGCCTCTGTGCATCCCACAGACTGCAGTTGTTCCAAATACTCAAGATGTCAGCATTTCATTCCTGCCTTTGGCGCACATGTTCGAAAGAGTCGTACAGGTGAGGATCAGATCGTAAAGGCAGGTTTACAGTCCTTGAATTTATAAATTACACTTATAAGGATATCTTGAAGTGTTGTCTTTTGATTGCATTTAGTCTGTTTCTTGTAGACAGTGATGTATGGTGCTGGCGCTAAGGTGGGATTCTTCCAGGGTGACATCAGACTGTTGCCAGATGACATGAAAACCCTGCAGCCCACCATTTTCCCAGTCGTGCCTCGACTTCTCAACCGCGTCTATGACAAAGTCAGTCATCTGCGTCAGACACAACAGCCCCCTCTTTCCTCTCATTCTGCTTTAAACATCAGCCCAACACGTCTAGTTTTGTATTTCGAATGCTGTAATCAAAACTCCTGTCCCTAGGTTCAGAGCGGGGCCAAATCGCCTTTCAAGAAATGGCTGTTGAACTTTGCAGTGGAGAGGAAATATGCTGAAGTGAGGGAGGGCATCATCAGGAACAACAGCATATGGGACAAACTCATCTTCCACAAAGTCCAGGTACTGCTCCCGTTCAAACAAATGCAGATTGTTCTAAAAAGGGAGAGTTGCTGATTGTAAACATGCTCCATCTTGACTGTAGGAGTCTCTGGGAGGCCGAGTGCGGGTCATGGTGACTGGAGCAGCACCCATATCTCCCTCGGTTCTCAACTTCCTCAGGGCTTCTCTGGGTTGCCAGGTAATAAACATTTATTCTCTCTGGTGAAATGTAAATGTCATGTTTGTCAGTCACACTACAGTTTGATACTTGACCCCCTCAAACATGCACACTTTCTTAGAATCCCCTCTTTAAAAAAGCTAAACTCAGCTGAAGCTAAATGTTGTATTTTCTTGGTTCCAATTTAGCTTCTTTGTAAATAATTTGGTTTGGAAGATGTTTCTAAAGCAGTCCTGCACAATGTTTGAACCTTGGTAAACTCTGAGGTGTTTGCAACAAATGAATGATACACTTGTGCAATCTCTCCTCTCCAAACACAGCAGTGTCCAGCCGCTATTGATCGTTTCATGTTGTCATGATAACCTGATCTTGTACTCTATTTTTATTTTGTTTTGGTTTGGTACTCTTAGATCTTTGAGGCGTACGGCCAGACAGAGTGCACAGCTGGCTGCACCTTCACCACGCCGGGAGATGCCACCTCAGGTCTGTAGTTCAACCGCAACTGTTCCACATTGTGACTATGAGCTTCCCTATAAGGAGTGGTGAAGAGTAACTTAAGTAAACTGAGCCAGCACTGCACTTGAGTACATTTCTGCTACTTTATTCTTACTATTATACTACTTATTTCAGAGGGAATGTTGTGCTACTTTATACTTACAATTATACTCCCCTATATTTCAAAGGGAAATGTTGTTCTTTTTACTTCACTAGATTTATCTGACAGCAGATGATGTAAGTAAATATAATGCTTTTTATGCTTTTCTGGGTCTTAAATTACAGTAAAGTTAATATTTTTGAATTTTCGACTGTTGATTGGATAAAACAAGAAATGTGAAGATGTCACTTTAAGTTTTGGAGTATTGTGAGGGACAAATGTCACTGTTTTTGGTATTTAAATTAGCAAGAAAGTTTGCTTTTGATAGACGTGGTACAGACAAGTGACCCAAAACGATCCCCTTCTACCACAGGGCATGTTGGGGTGCCTCTGCCTTGTAATGTTGTAAAGTTGGTGGATGTTGAAGAGATGAACTACTTTGCTTCAAACGGTGAAGGAGAGGTAAGTTCATGTAAACTGAAATTGCAGAGGGGGGTAGTGATATTAAACAACTACCTGAGCAGGATCGCATCTCCATTAAATCATACAAATGTCACAAACATAGTTAATCACTAAATTAACTGGAAGTTAAAGAAATTACTTATTTTTTAACTTTTATTTGAGGAAATAATCATGTAGTAATTTAAGTTAATAACTACAGTTAACCAATTTGGAGGCCATAAACAGGAAGTAGGTTAGCCAGTTGGTTAGCTATGGGCTACAACTTGAGCCACATGTTTGTTTTTTTGCCTACATTTGTTTACATTTTGTAAAAAGGCACCTTAACAATAAGCCAAATTGGCTATTAGCAGTTTCTGTTTGCAATGAACCATTAATGTACAGACAACTATCAGGAGATTACTCTGATAAAAGATAAAAAATAATTATGTATTGTGTATTGCTGCATTTTGAAGAGCAACCACTTATCACGCATTAATTTCATTCCAAAAAACAGCTTTAAACTTCAAAAATGGTTAAGATATCACTGTTTAGTTTCCCGCTATTGTTAAAGGGTCAGGGAGACCATTAAGTTATGACCACTTTTAAGAGCTTTAGGAATGTGCAATGTTTAGAAGATTTTGAGTGAAACATATTTAAAGGTCTGTCTTAACTTTTGTATTGTTTCTTGTTGGTCTTTTCCAGGTCTGTATCATGGGTAGAAATGTGTTCAAGGGGTACTTGAAAGACCCAGAGAAGACAAAAGAGGCCTTGGATGAAGACGGTTGGCTACACACCGGGGACATCGGAAAATGGCTGCCGGTAAGAACCAGTCATTTTTCCTACCATTACATGTGAAACTTAAGCGATTGGCTCAATGTTTACCACCGATCAGAATCAATGCAACCACAAGCTCTTCTGCACCAGGTGCATTGTGTTTGTGGCTGGAGCCCTCGGGTCATATTTGCAGATTGTGTATTGGGATCATTGTTTGGAATCAGTTTCATAACTGCAAAAGGTTTTTGAGAAACGGGGCAAATTTTGCTTTGAAAGGAAGTAAGAACTTGGCAACTGAGGTGCTGCAGTTTTTAAAGTAGTTTGACGTTTTGGGAATGGCGCTTATTCTCTTTGCTTGTTGAGACTTGGCTGAAACGATTGATACTGCTCATATTTGCCCACTAAATATAAAGCTGGATCCAGGAAATGATTAACCTTTCTTGCAGTCTTTGCGTGAAGCTAAAGTCATTAAAACATTATTTGAGTTTTAGAGTTGCTGGTAGGTGCTTATTGTTACCTTTTTTCCAGTTTTTATGCTAAGCTTACCAGCTGACGGCTGTGATTCATGTTTTTAACAGACAGACGTAAGTGGCATCTTATCTATTGGCAAGAAAATGAATGAATTTATTTCCTAAAATATCAAACTATTGCTTAAGGACAATACACTTTTTTTTTTATACTTAATCATATTTAGATTCTAAGTAGGCTTTGGATTTTGGCCTGCTTCTTATTCTCAACTAAACAAAAGCACAGTGAGAACACAGCTGTTCATCCTACAAAGATGCCTTTCCTACATAAAGAAATGTAAGAAGAGAACAAAAAAGTCAGTCTTAAAGGTAATTCTGCAATCTGACTTGTTTTTGTGACTAGAGTGGAGTTCTGAAGATTATTGACCGGAAGAAGAATATCTTCAAGCTGGCTCAAGGGGAGTACATTGCGCCTGAGAAAATTGAGAATGTATATGTACGAAGTGAACCTGTGGCCCAAGTATTTGTGCATGGAGACAGTCTACAGGTATGGTAAAACCAGCATCTCTGCAGTCTGTATATACCCTCTCAATCCCTTTTTTAATCAAACATATTTCTTCTGTCTGTAGTCCTGCCTGGTTGCCATTGTGGTCCCTGACCCTGAGTTCCTGTCTGGTTTTGCAAAGAATCTTGGGTGCCAAGGCTCCATTGAGGAACTCTGCAAAAACACGGTAATATTTCTGTCTGGTCTTCTCGTGCCTGTGTATAGGAACCCTAACCATCTCAAACTGCAGAAAACAAACTAACTTTGGGCAGATAATCTGGGGGTCACTATAATACAGTTTAGTGTCTCCTCAAGATGACTTTATTCCCCAAGCTCTGGCAAATGCAGTCTGCAGTAAACATGATCATTAACACCAAAAGAAGCCAGCTGGACTTGTGCTCCACGCGTGCTGTAAAAGTCATAAGATGTCTGCAAATCAAATTGAATATTAGAAGCGTTCAATAAAAATTTCATCTGGAATCAATTTAAACTCTACTCTACTTTTTTTTTTTTTTTTTTTGAACAGTGATGACTTTCTTTTGTTTGCAGGAAATTATGAAAGCCATTCTTTCAGACATGACCAAACTGGGAAAAGAAGCAGGACTCAAGTCATTTGAGCAGGTAACAGATCCCAATGAATTCCCCAAATTAAACTGTGTAATGCATGTGCAAGTTTGCTAATATCGGGGGAAACTTAATGGTAATTGTACAACAATCTAAATTCATAATTTAATCAGTCAAATTTAAGATTGTTTCCTGAAAGCATCTGTTCTCATTTTTACTACTCCGACCAAACACACAAAGGGAAAAGAGAAGCAACACAAAACCAGCTGTTTTGTGGTCAAGTCAGTTATTATAAGGAGATCTGGTTTCTTTACAAACAAAAGGTGAGGCAAAAATACAAAAAGGACTGGTCAGTGCAGTCTTTAAACCAAAGAAATGAATAAAACCAAAAAGTGAAAGATGAGCCCGGCTATCTAATTCTACTCACCGAAAACCAAAGATATTCAAAAACGGCACCCCTAATCTAGTGTTTCAGTTTTTAGGTCTAACCCGGCATAGTCCCAGTTAGCAAACTGACTCAGTTAACTGTCTAGTGGGTAAAATGAGCATTTCTAAATGACAATCTATATTTCTTTTCTTGTTTTACTTAAAGTTAAAATATTATTACTCCTCAGGGGCGGTCCTAGACCATTTGGTGCCCTAGGCGAGCTTTACTGATAGCGCCCCATCCACCCGAGAAAAGAACTCATGTCCAAAGAATTGCACATTTATTTAAACAATGATAATACAAACACAATATGTGCAAAAGAATAAACCTGTTCAATAATAAATATACAAAAAATAAACTTTTAAACATATTTTTAACAGTAGTGCAACATCTGAGAACAAAAAGTGCACACTAAAGAATCAATTAAACAATAAACGTGTGCAATTAGATACTGTAAATGTGTTCATATAACATATTAACATCAAATATAATATGACAAAATAAACAAAGGTTCAAATTTCACCCCCAAGTGAATAGAATACTTCACACTTTCCTTCCAATAAATCTTTCTGGCCTTCTTGCAACAAAGTCATAAATAACTCTCGGAGAAATGCTGACCACCAACTCATGGTTGATACTGATTGTGGCCAGACCCACTGAAGGCGTTCTTGAGCCATGTGGATCTGAGGTAGTGTTTTAGGAGTTTTAACTTGGGAAAAACTCCACTCAGCTGAAGCTCCGTTATAGGTAACAGTTCGCTTATACCGTTTATTTCCATGGACTGTAGCTGTAACCCGTCGAAGACGACGCAGCTGCACGAGCCGACTAGCATCAGTGGTGGCCAGCCGCCCTACGCATCCTCTCGCTCGACCCACGTCCGCGTGTAGCCACAAGCCGTGTAACAGCTAAAGGTCACGTCAGAATTGTCATTTCTTTTACTTAAAAAAAATAAATTAAACTTATGTAAAAGTATTGTTGTAGATAGAGGGATGGCAAAAACTGTTGAAAAAATAAATAGACATTATAATTTTAATTATTTTTTTCTCGCCGCATATTTTGTGCCCCTCACTCGGTGGCGCCCTTATCTATATTTTATACTATATATATAATGGTAATATATGTATATGATATATATAATAGTACTATTATTATACATTACAGGGGCGGTTCCTTGACCATTTGGTCTAGGCGCAGCTTTACTGATAGCGCCCCTTCCCCACGGAGAAAAGGAACTCATGTCCAAAAAGGGAATTGCAACATTTATTTAACAATCGATAAATACAAACAATATTGGAGCAAATATGTGCAAAAGAATAAAGCCCTGTTATTTAAATATAAATAATAAATATTACAAAAAATACACTTTTTAAACATTTTTCAACCAGTAGGTGCAACATCTTGAGAACAAAAAGTGCACACTAAAGAATCAAAACAAAATATTAAACTAACAAATAAAGCATTGTGGGTGCAAAATTAGATTACTGTTTAAAACTGTGATTCATATAACCTCATTTAATCAAATATAATATACAAAATAAACAAATTAAGCGTTTCAAATTCACCCCAAGTGGAATAGGGAATAATATTATTCTACTTGCACATCTAAATACATTCTTCACTGCACTTTGTCCCCTTGGCTCTTCTTTTCTGCCGTTTTAGAAAGTCGCCCCGGATGGGCTTTTGCCGGTTCATTTTCCATGGACTGTAGCTTTTAACCCGTCGACACACAGGCGCCGACCAACTGCGCATTCAGCTGTGTGCGCTAGCCATATTGTGACCGTGACGGGTGGC
>NW_023339651.1:4071270-4071449 GCF_004916995.1 Morone saxatilis | reverse complement strand
TAGATAGATAGATAGATACTTTTTTTTATCCCGAGGGAAATTCAAGTATCCAGTAGCATACAAAATACAAAGCATAAATTAAACTAAAATCAAACTAAAATTAAAAACCCTGACCTTAAGAATAGAATTAAAAACAAAATAAAAGATAAAACAGAGAGAACCTTGTGATTGACAGCTCA
>NW_023339651.1:4061151-4071170 GCF_004916995.1 Morone saxatilis | reverse complement strand
TGAGCAAAATGCTGAATCTCAAATTGCTCCCAATGTTGTGCATCAGTGTGTAAATGAATTGGTTACTGTTCTGATGAGCCTTTGCCATCAGTGTATGAATGTGTGAATGCAGCACTGGGTGGTCAGAAGACTGGAAAGGCGCTATAAATGCAGTCCATCTAGACAAAACTACTGTATACACAAAACATTTGACAAAGACAAAATTAAACCAATTGTTTACTTTTATGTAATTTAGTAAACTGATGACACCTTACTAAATGACATATTTAATGGATACTTTACATGACATTCAAAACTTTACATTTACTTTTCTTTGCAGAAGTGAACTAAATGCTGATGTTCTTAATGGCAGTAGTTGATTTTACGGAGGGAGCTTTAAACATGAAGTCCTTCACAGCTGTTGACTGAGAGACTAAAACAGAAAAAAAGAGCTGTGTAAAATGTCTCAATTGAGGGGGGGGGGGGGAAATGAACTGCAGTCAGTGCTACTGTCTTCATTCAAAACAGTGTTTCTATTGTCCAACTGAACACATCTGCTCAAAGGTGAACTCTGACCAGCGAGTGAACAGGAGCAGCTGGAGTTCGCACAGAAACAGGAAACACGCTTGGATTTTTGTGTGTTGGGTAAGCTTCAATTGAAGTGAATGGGAAAGCAGCAAATGTTAGTAGGATGGAAATGTAATGTGGCAACAGCTTCAGTCCTTGTGGGCCAATATCATAAACTCTGAATCCTACAATTCCCACAATGCAACTCAATAGCATATTTTTTTTATATGCCTCATCAAACTCTTTAGTTTTAGTTCGTAACAGACTTTGTGAAGTATATTGTATTGTAATATTACAGACAATAAGTAATACATGTAAATAGCAGTGATCATTTTTTTGTTTTTAAGAGTATAAAACAAGGCAAAACTATTATCAGGCAATTAACGGACAAAATGTTAATATTATGAGTCTTGTGTCTGAAGTACAATTAAACTTTGAGACTTTCTCGTGGTCAGAATGGGTCTGTAATTTGAGCCGAACATCCATGGAAACATATTAGAAGGTGATCTAAATCAGGGTGTCAGCTCATAACTGAAGCAAAACAGTTTCTACTTTTTGTAAACACTGCCCTCATGTGTTACAATACAAACATTGCAGGTACTGAACTGAATCTGTGTCTCATTATTGACAGGAATGGATGGGATAATGGCAACAATGGTTCATTGATCAAGGATTATTTTTTTGGAACACTAAAAACATGTTGAATTAGCTTGCTGATTATTCAAATCATTGATAATCAGTGAGATCAGCTTTATTGGCCAAATATATGTACACATATAAAGAGTCTGACTCCAGTTGTAACAATAGAAACAACAATAGAAGTAGTGCAGAGGGAATATTGAATGGATGTACATGAAGTAGATGGTAATATACGGTACATTCAGATATGAGTAGATACAGCATCCAGGGTTTGTGTATGAGTGATGGATGTGCATGTTAAAAGTGGTGTATTTAAAGCTGTAAATATATCATTTGTAAGTACGTGGATGTTTTGGTGATACTGTGACTGACTGTTGATCAGAGTACCGGCCTGTGGGAGGAAACTATTCTTGGTTGTTTTGGTGTAAACTCCTCTGTAGCGCCCCCCAGAGGAGAGAAGCTGGAACATGTTGTCTCCAGGGTGTGATGGGTCTGCAGTGATGTTCCCTGCCCGATTCCTGACTACAAGTCCTAAACGGAGGGGAGGTCGGCAGCAGCGAGTCTTTCTGCAGTGTATCACAGCATTTGTAGCTACAGCTAATTTTCCAATTCTACAGACGGCCTTCAAAATAACAAAATAACAGAATAATAAATGAATATTTACTTAGTTATATCAAGGAAATTCCAAACATGACTCAACTAACTCAACTCAAATCACTGTCCCAGAACTTTGTGTCTATTTTCCCCCCATCATCAATTACACAACACTTTCCGGGAGGAAGGTTATTTGGATAATAAAGCTCTACCAAATCAGGAAATTCAATCATCAGTTGGAAAATGTACCCATCATGTGCTGTGCAGATGTTGTAAATACAAACAGTGCAGAAAATAAGTTCTTTTATAAGCCATTAAAAGGGTAAACATGTCTTTTATTTCTTTCTTTTCGTCTTCCTTCCATTTCTTGGGAGGGACATGTAGGTCATAATCTGCACTGACTGATCAAATATTACTTATTTGAAATGATGGTTGTTACATACAATTATACAGCTTGTAACGTCATATACCTTAATGTAATAGTGGATATATTAATCATGAATATGCTCTGGAATCGGGACATAATATGTGTCATATTAAAATATAGGGGTCAAGAAAGGACACCGGAGTTGATAATTTGTTATAAAAATGTGCTATGAACCCTCCGTCCACATTCTCGTTTGTGCTGCTGCTTTTTATTATTATGTTTCCTCTGTATATGTGTGCCTCCATGTGTAGAGATGTGTATGTACTGTAGGTACTGGGGATAAGGGGACAACATGCAGAAAAGAGGCTGCAGGTTGGAATTGAACTGCAGTAAGGACAAAACCTACATGGGGCTCACGCTCTTATAAGTTACAAATAACTTATGAATAATAATAAACTTTATTTATAAAGCGCCTTTCAAAACCAGAGTTACAAGGTTCTCTACATTGCCAACATTAGAAAATTAAAACAGGAATAACATTAAAAAACAATAAAAAGTACAAACATTCAATGTTTAAAACACAAAATAACAATATAAAAACTATAAAACAACATTAAAAGGTAAACAGTGAATAATAGTATGAAAAACAATAAAAACTACACAGAGGGCCAAAAACACATTACAGGATAAAGTGGTGGTGTTTTGGATTCATATTACTGCCGCATTAATGTGTATGTTGCATTTCAGTAGATGTTGAAGGTTGAGGTCATTTGAACTACTTTATATATATGCTGGCTACTGTAATCTACAGCAATGCATCATATTCGTTAAGATCAACATGTGTTTGCAGGGTCGTAGTCCTGTGAGAACCACTGAATATTCAACTTTGTGGCAATGCGTTTTCCAGCCGAGGGTTTTTAAATAGCCTATTTCCTCAACCCATAAAGGAACGCTTCATCATTCAGTTTATCAGAAAAAAAGTCACTAAAGTCAGACTAATGTAGTTGAGTAAAAAGTACAATTATCCCTCTGAGATGTAGTGAAATATAAAGTATAAAGTTACCTAAAATGGAAATACTCAAGTACAGTACCTTTAATTTGTACTTAAGTGTATCTGAGTAAATAAAATGCCAATAATTCTCAGCTCATGTGCTTTGTTGTCAGTATATCTATCAGTCAGGGTAATGCTGCCACCTTGTGTCGGCTTCGCTCCTCGCTGTTTCTCGGACTCACTCGGGGGCGCAGCTGGAACCGGGGAGAAACCGAGGCTTTTACCGCTCTCACCGGGCTGCTCTGGGACCCGCGAAGCGCACAAGTCCTTCAGTTAGTCGGAGAGTGAAGCTGTAGGCAAATGTCACCTCCTCTCATGCGTTAACACAGCGACCACTTCACAGCCGGGGCCGGGATTTGGCTTTCTGCTCCTCAGCTCTTTTAAATCCAACTTACCTGTGAACCCGAGCAGCTGCAACACTTCTTCAACATGGCTTCTTCCGCCACAGGTGACCGCGAAGAGGAGGTAAGCGGACTTTCTACTTCACCTGCGGTTGGAAAAGTGACAGTTTTCCAGCTCAGTGACAGAGTTAATCCCCTGTGCTGGTTTGTTGAGATTGTTGAAATATAAACGGAGCGTGTTTGTTTGCATGTTTCCTGATTGTGTTGGTTCCTCTGCGAGGGAAAGATATCGGCAAAAGTCCATACAAATATATCTATAAACAGCTGATTTACTGGGATATGCAAACAGTGCAGTGACCTAACTGTTACTGAAGTCTAGCTGTGTTTTTGATACAAGTGATATTAAGTTTGAAAGGTTAGTTCGAGATGTATTGATCTCTCAGAGCAGTCAGTTTTGAGTCGCTGATAAGGCTCCATGGAATACACACACCTGGATTACTGTAATACACACACAGCTCATGTTGCTACCAATTAACCAGAGAAACTTCATAAAAAGTATGATATAGACTGGAATAATGACATTAAAGGACCACATCAGTGTGTTTCCATTAAGTTACTTTTAGCCCCTTAACTGCATTTGCTGATTTTTATTTGATTTATTTGGAATCTCAAATATTTACCTTGTCAAACACTGGGACACATACATGTATAGTCATAGAAAATGTTGAGGCCAATACAAAAAATAATACATATCATGTATATAACATGTTTGAATGGATGTTATACAGCTTTAAATTAAATATTGATTTATATCCCCACTGTTCCATGCAGATATCCATTCATTTCTACACAGTGTGTAAATCCTAAAATGGCCTAAATTGGATTCCAGTTCTGGTTCCAGGTTCTCAAATGTGAACATTTACTGGTTTTCGTAGTCTTCAGTGACAGCGAGTTGAATATATTTCAGGTTTAAGGCTGTTGGTTGAACAGAAAGTAAAAATTGCAAATGAAAAATCACCATTATTAGCAATATGTTGCAGTTAAAATGCAAAATATCTGCACTTAATTATGTAATAATTAGTTTGCTACTTAATCGTACAGACATTAATGGAAAGAAATGGCTTTGAAACAGGAAAAATACATCCACATTTCCAAAACACAGTAAGCACAGTTTACAAAAAGGTTATTTGGGATTTATGGGATTTGTAGTAAATGGGTTAAACACAAAACCACTGGTATAGTGCTTTAATGACTTTATATTTAAGTTTGGTGGCTCATAATCGTGTGTCCTAATGACAGATATGGACTTTATTATCATCTGGAATGGCTCAAATTAAATGTTGCAGGCTCGCTATTTTATTATAAAATGTGCGGAGATGACTAAAGGAGTTACTTTCTTGCTGTGTTTTAAGAGGCACACAGTATCTTGACGTAATCCAGCATGGTTCTTTTGGGTGCACTGTATTTCAGAAGTGCATCTGAGGTGACTATAATGTCACTGTGTGCGACTACTGAACATATATCCTTCTTGTCTGAGAAACTCATCTACCCCAGAGCATCTAAAAAGTCCCCCTCATCGTAGATCGTATTTCGTAATGGGTCTGTCTTTACTTTTTCTCTGTTCTTGTCTTGGTTTACCTTTCCCTGAACTTTCCACAATATTTGTTAGTTTGCACTCCTTTAATCTTAAGCCATCTTGGCTTTCTGCACATTTAAAGGCTGAATATTGAGAAGGTCTGAGAACAAACATGAACAATATACTTGATGCTGGATGAAATATATTCTGCCCGTCAAAGAATCATGTTTTTTGCTCATACAAACTCTGCTTTAATTCCACTCTGATACTATAAAGCATAAACAATAAACACGCAGGTTGTTAGGAGTTGGTATACAAGAACTTGATGGACTGCATTGTTTTGTCATACCAGGAAATAATACGTGCACTGACAGACATAACCCTAGTAGCAACCTCAAAAAGATTGTGGCTAATTTCAAATTTTAACAAGTCATGAATCGCTAGTAAAATTTGCATTTCCAGTGATGAATAAGTTTCACTGTTACTTATGTTTTTTAAGTCTAGTTTTACTTTTGTGTAATAAATGCTCCAACCAGAGAGCTTTTCCCAGAGCTGAGTGGAGGTGGTGAACTGAAACTGAGAAATGCATGGCAAACTTCAAACAGTGACCTCTTGCCAGCATTTAAGTGCTGTCAACAAGTAAATGAATGCACAAGGAGTTTTAACATGCCGCGTTTGGCTTTCAGTTCTTTCTGAGCCTTTTGATTCATGTACTTGAAAATTTAGTTGGCAGTTCTTCAATGATAATTCCATTTTTACCTTCGTAAAGTATATTTTATGGTTTAATATGTTTTTGAAGCCCTACGCCCTTCCATAAAATAATAGGTGTGTATGTTGATTTCTTTCAGTCACATTGTCTGTCTGTGCCTGTTGATCTGTGTGTATTCCAGCCTGCTTGTGTCTCTGGTTCCTCCCATCTGTCCATTAATGGTTGACCACAGATTGTAATGGGAAATAGAAGGCAGTTCAGTGGTAGTAGTAATAACTGCCTGTTGTCAAGACACTGCGCAGGAGGTTTATTGCAGCAGAACAAACACAGCTTGACTCCACCTATGTCCTGGTCAAAAGCAAACGGACAACACAGTGATTATACCTGGAGGCTGCAGAGCTGTGTGTGCAGGGTGGTCTGTTGGGTTAGTGTAGAAGAAATTAGTAAGCAAATTCTCCTTTAAAAGTACAATGCAAATGCCAGCTAACTATAAATACATGTATGTGCCCTTTGGGTTGCATGGAGTTGTTGGTAATCATATAATCTAGTGTTTTCCACCAAATTATCTCTGGTTCTTGAACTGGTTCTGTTTAAGATTCTTGAAACCTTGGTGCTCTCTAGCACACCAGCCCACATTTCTACCAAGTTTGAGCAGAACCACTGTAATTGGATGCAACAGAGGGCGTTGCACAATGAACAACAACCTGTAGAATATGATACACCCATTTTGGTTTCCAAGGAAAACCTGATATTTTTTGGTTTCAATCTAATTTATTTTTTATTTATTTTTGGTCGAATCACTCAGAACGGTTTAAAAATAGGTGCTTGAACTAGAACGGAGCCGGTTCCTTGTTGGTGGAAAAGGCCTTATCTAGTGTTTTTCCACCAAATTATTTCTGGTTCTAACGAACCAGCCCAACTTTCCACAAGTTTTAGGAGGGACCATTGTAATCGGACGTGTCAGGGTGTTGCACGATTTATTTTTGGTTGAAATGCTCAGAATGGTTTTAAAAGTAAGTCCTTGAACCTGAACGAAGCTGTTTTTTTGTTGGTGGAAAATGCCTCATCATGAATCAACACCGTTTCCAGTTGAGAACCAGATCCAAATTGTCTGATCCTTCGGAATTGTTTGCCACTGAGCTTCTGACAGTTGGGAATTGCTAAACAATGACTTCAAACTCAGTGTCTATGCTGCTGGAAACTGTTGTGCTGACGTTGAAAACCTGTGTAGGCCTACCTTCTTCCACACCGAAAGCAACGAATCAACGAAGATTTACGCCGATAAGCAGAATTGATAATGGTATAAAATCTTCAATTCCCATTTCTATGAATACATCTTTACTGCAGAGGTTACAACTAATCTTGGCACATAAAGAATTTTGAAATGTAATGATTGACAGCTGGTCATGTAAAAGGTCATGAGAACACAAAAGGTTAGCCTAGTTGGCTTAATCATTCTAGTTTTTTGTATTAATTTACACTGCATGAAGCTTTTCACGGTCCCTCTCATTGTAATGAAGCAGTCTAGTTAGCTGACTCAGCATGCTGCATGTGGGGGGAGGGGGGGACTGAGCTTACTGATTCAGTCACACCGGATTTCAGTACACACTATTGTAATGATTAAACATGACCTCAGTTGTAGTGAGGTAATGTCAAGTCACAGAGCTGTTTGTGGACTAGATTACTTGTTATTTGGTTAACAGACCAGACAGCAGTTATGGTTGCATCACATGCTGAATAATAGGCCGCAAGCAAACATGATGTTTTAGCCATGGGTAAATGTAAATGTCTGTTAGCAATATGTGGGTGTATTCTTAGCTTAGACACCCGTGTGTGTGTGTGTGTGTGTGTGTGTGTGTGTGTGCTGGTCTGTGACTAGCTGAGCCAGATACACAGTAGGTCATGGTGAGACAGACCAGAGCCTGTGATAACTGAATGGCAGCCATTGACAAGGACTCACAGATAGAAGGAAGCCAGTATATGAAGTCTTTGGGGGTATTTACTGTTTGCAGCCTTTTTTTAAACAGTCAAATTGCATTTGTCCTTATTTATTAAAGGGTTTATTACATTCATGTTTTGCTCAGTACATCTGAAAATTGTGTGTTTAAGCTCATGCAGTATGTATTTTAAGCAGCCCTGTCTCCTAGAAATTACTTTTATACATAGCTAAAATCAGCATTTCTTAAGTAAATGAAGTGATACATTTATGTTCCACGCTGGGAGGTGGTCAGGGTGTATGGGGCCTGCTGTACTTTGACACTGAAGTAATGGAAAGATGGCCTCGGTTAAATGTTAATGTTGTAATGTAGTGCTTTGAGTCGCTTCTGACTTTTTCTGTATTAAACTAGGACTGTGATCTACTCCTAACCTTAACCAAAGTGCGTCACTGCCAGTCACTACAAGCAGTTATGTTGATCAGATATTTTGGTGGAGAAAAAATATAATACATTGCCAGTGAATATTTTACTTTCAGTATCAACATTTTATGTTAATTAATTTCCTCATTCTGTTACCAGAAAACATAATCTGGGCTGCAAATTAGTCATCCATTAAAGTCATTTTTAGGAGACAGGGTTGATTTTAAGGCAAATATTATCGAAGTTGCAGTCTGCAAATTGCAAGAGCTGCAATGTGTTGATGGAGGTAAAATGTGTGTCAAAACAGCATTATAATGACGTACTGTAGTGCTGCAGATATGCCCTAGTCTGCAAACCTTGTTCTCCAGAACCCCCAAAATGCCACATTTCACATTTAATTTAAATTAATTCTTTAGTGAAAATTAAATTTGTGATACAAAAATTATGATTTCCCACACTAATTGTGAATCGTATCGCAATATCTGTTAAAATGATGCCAATATGATGCCATATTGACCATTTTTGACCCTAGCGTGCATCCCTAGTTTCCATTCAGAAGCACAAAAATGTGGGAGAAGGGAATGGATATTGATACAAATGCTACCAACAGATCTATCACCGCTGTGTCTTGCTTAGTTTTCCTCCTTCCTCCTTACAGTGGCTCACAGCAGCATCAGTCAAGTGCGATATGGTTGGGGCAGCCAGTATTACTTACTGTATAGGTTGTTATATATTGTGTTTGTAGGTTTACAGAAATAATCTAGTCAAACTAAAGAGTTTAAAAGTTTTACCAAAAAGCCATGACACAGATGTTTTCCTTGAGCCGGACGTAAGCATATTTAACTAATATTTCCTCAGTGTCAAAACAGCCCAACATTGGATTCTAATGAACTGTGACTGGGTTCATTTACAGCTGAAGTCTTGGTAAATACCATGCTAAAATTTAGTCTAGTAAATATCCCTCTTGACAGAAGAGGCTGCTGTTGACAAAAGCCCTTTAAACATCCTACATGGCACGTCATCTCTAAATGAAGAGGCTGTAACAAATTCTTGCATTACCCAGATGTGTTTTTATTACTGGTGACACTTGATTTTCATGTAAATAAAAGAACTTCAGAACTCACTCTACATTTACCATCATTTACTCTACAATAAAATGAGCGTATAAAAGTGCAGATAAAAACAGTAATAATTAACATGGTTTATTGCATTTGTTGGCTGCCCAACTTTAGTTGTTAAACAGTGACAAAATTAGGAAGGTTTTCCAAAGAAATGTATTTACACATTAACAAAATCATTTTGGTTTGTTAATTCAAAAAGGGACACAACTGCCTTCTTAAATATGGCAAGTAAGGGTTAGGGTTACATGTTGTAAGATTAATGTATAATGCTGTAAATAAACTCATATTACAATTCACTTATATTAGGATATGCTGTAATGTCCCCAATGTATGTGCTATATCTAAACTTCTAAACCCTTTTTTGAATTTATGATACCAAGGGTCAAAAAGAACATGCCCATGATTTGGCATGTTTTAGCCATTTATGTTATTATAATTATGTCAACCAATTTTTTTTAGATATTTTTTTGTTTCCATTTAACTTCACAAGAGTATAAAATGATGTTGCAGCATTTCAGGAATAAAACTGAATTTGATATTCTTGGTTTTGGATAAGTTTTATATCAGATGGAAATGACACTGTCGGTTAACAGCACCATGACTGACAAAAGATCTGTTACTGTCTGAACATCTGCACATGGAAAGAATAGATGGATAAATGAATGAATGAGTGCCAGTGTGTAAGCAGTAATGACTGAGGATACACACACACACACAC
>NW_023339651.1:4050824-4061129 GCF_004916995.1 Morone saxatilis | reverse complement strand
CACACACACTCAAACACTACATCCAGGGTCATAGCACTGACTGACACCAGGGTGTTATACAGTTAAAGGGTGTATTCAGTGCCTCTGTTATATATGTATATGAATGGGATGAATGTGTCAGCTGACCCTCTCTTTCCTCGACTGAACCTGGGTCTGACGTGGGTCAGCGTTCCCATGAATGGGTTTGTCATCCAGGACTCTGATTGTAATGTGAGGTTTGATGTAGTTCTGTATGAGTCTGTGGTGACAATCAGGTATTAAAGGCCGGACAACCTGTCATTACCTGTTCCGAATGGCCACGGCTGGCTGTAATAGAAAGGGGAAAGAACTCGAATTTGCTTAAATATGGTACGAAGATTCAACAATTTGTTTCTTTGTTTTTCAGTTTAGTGTCAAACTAAATTCTTCAGTGCTTGCGTGGGACAGTAGCATGAGTTCAACGTTTTAATGTCTCTCTTTTTTTTTTTTTTTTTTTTTTTTTTTTCGTCTCCTGTTTTGTAACCGTCCATGATTTCAACACGTCCTGAGAAAGTAAAAGTGTGCGTCCTGCTCATAGTTTAGTTGTAAAATCTCTTTAAGTGATAGTCGCCCAATAGTCGATTACAGTGGATGGCAGTAGACAGGTTATACCCAGTTTACTGTCATCACTGGGCCACGCCCTCCATCATCACGCTGTCCTCCGTTAACTATCACTCTGCTCCGCTTTCATCACAGTTAGTTTTATGGTTTGTGGTCATTTTGAGACTGTGTTTGTAAAGTTTACAGCCTGCTGTGCTGTTGCTCTACAGTGACACAGCTAAAAAACAAGAGGGCAGAGAGTCGACTTAGAAAATGCGACTCGACTTCTCCACTGATGATTCGAATCATCGACTTTTCTGGTGCAGCCCTACGCAGTTTCTGAAGCTATTCCACTTTGTGTCAAGCACTTGTGATGGAGTAATACTGGCCCCTTAACTTGTGACTGCTGATAAGTTCAAAGCAGGTTAATTGAGTAAAATTGCTGATTGCACCAAATACAATTTTTATGTTAAAATGTCATAAATGCTGGTGTGACGGGTCTTTTACTCTCTTGTCACTTCTTAGTTATCTTATCTGAGGCTCATTTATTGCCTGAGGACATATTTTCATGTAGGCCTGCTCTTCTTGATCTCATCCCTTTTCCTTGTTCTCACTCTCTCACTTTATTACTGTATTATGTAACTTCCATGATTTTGTTTAATGTTTATGTGTGTTAGACATCCTTCCTGTGTGTGTATGTAGGTCAAACTCTCCAAGTCCTGAACTGAAGCAACAACTTAAGAATTGGACTAAAATGTATTTGTTCAAAGAGTGCAGAATTTAAACCAGGACATTATGGATACATAATATATCTGTGTCAACTGAACCACTATCACAGTCTTATCCATTTGTTAGTTGAGGTTTAGAGCTGATTTATTTTAAGGAAGCCAACATTTTGATATCACTGTTTTGATGTCATGTATGCAGCCCAGTTTACTGCCATTTTCCCAACTTTACTGTGCACACTTTCCTGTTACATTAGAATACATAGAGTGCAGGAATTGTTGCCATTTGACCGATGCATCAGTAGGGAAACATTAGTGGTTGATACGTCAGCAGACATGCAAAAAGACAATTGTAGAGTACAAAAAAATATATATATCTTTTATATATGACATATTTTCTCAATTTATTTGTGGTTATTATTTAAAATAATTCAAATGTCAGTAATATTTACTTTAGTTAACAGCTGTAAACACAATAGATGTTTCATTAGGTTAAAAAAAATAAACTCTGCACAGTAGCAGCAGATCAGGTGAATTCCAGCTGGGTTATGGCTAGTTATGATCATTTTATTTAAATCTTTGTATATGCCGTTTTAATATTACATGGTTTAATAAGGGAAATAAGATTCATATCTAACATAAAACTTCTAAGCAATCTGCCAACCTTACACAACCTCTCCTGTTTGACTAACGATTTAAAAGGGCCAAATTAAACATCAGATAAGCAGCCCTCTATCTGGAAATTAAAACAGTTGAAATCGTCGTGGCCCCAGGTGCTCCCAATGCTGTTGAATAGACTAATGTTGCCAGGCCACAAAGACATCATATATTTTTCTAGCAGTTGCAGAAGAGGCTTCAGCGTAGCACCTTCCAGGGTAGAGGGCTTATGATGAAATAATGACCGTGTGATTGTGTATAAATTAAAGCAGGGGCAGGGAACGCAGCTCTGTGGTAGAAAGTGAGTCAGGATCCAACTTTCCAGCGCTGCTGCTGTCACTGTGCGACTCATTGGCGATGAGACCATTTTAGGCGTGGAACCGTGTCCTTTTTGCTGCCATTAGCATTGTGTGAGTGCATCGGTCCTGAGACAAAGACGGATTGTAAATCAAGGGGAGGTCGGAAAGTCCGTCTTTGTGACTGGTGTTGGTGTGTCTGCTCTTTCTCAATAGTCGTGAGTGTGAGTGTGTGTGTGTGTGTGGGTGGGTGTGTGAGGGATTCCTTCTCTTCTGTGTAAATTAGCCTCTTCCACTTTACGAGTGTTGGTTAACCTTTTATCTGACACTTAACTTATGTACATCTGGGGTGTTGCAGAAAAACACCCCGTTTGATTGGCCAGTTAAAGGGGACAGTGAACCACTTGTAGTTTTCCCAGGTTGAACGGGTTAAAATGTCATTTTTCCCCTTCATTTTTGCAGATTTCTCACAAATTTGGATGCTCAATTCCGATATTCATCTATATATGCTCTACTGGGAGATCAGCGGCGAGTCTGCTACGTGCAACAAGCCATAATATCTTATATCTAATATCTAATATCTAATAAACAAAATAAACTAACCAAATGTCAAGAAATGAAAAGAAACAGAAACAGCTATTTTCTGCATTAAACAGAAAAATACAACCAAACACCATCTAAACTGAGCAACTCTCAAATCGGCCATAAAATTTTCCAAAAGAAACAATCTATATATATATCTATATATTCGTCTGATCACCCAACCCTAGTTCCAACAATCAACAAATCTTGTGTCTAACCATTTAACCAAGGTAGATGTCAAAATATTCAGGCTCTAGGCGCACCCTCTCTAATGCCCGACCTCCCTCTCACTTCTTTACTGCTTCATGCCTCTCCGTGTCCTCATCGTCCCTGGGGTCAGAGTCTTGGTTGGAGCCTCTGTGAATCACCTTGATGTGAAAGTATTCTTGCTCTGAAACCAGTTTTCCTCTCACCCGTTCGTTGGCTCAGAGTGTGTACAGCAGCTTTCATTCTTCAGAGGCAGGCCATTTAATTAGCTAAATAAAATGACAAAAATTGTAGCCACATGCTACCTCTGTGACACATGGTGCTGTCAGCTGCTTCATTTTACCTCAGCACCTTTGAGAGGTTCATGGCACCCCTGAGAGTTAGTGATGTTACTGTAGGTTTGATACCGTAACTCTGAGGCATCTGTTATGTTCATTTGGCAGTATTTGTTGGAGCTTCATATCAAAGCCTGAACCATTTTCAAGATGCTCCACTTAATGTAGAATCCCAAGATTGATTTGAGTTTTGGGTTATCAGTTGTTACAAGTTGCCAGGGGAAGTCTTCCTGGGAAGTCAGTTGAATATTTGCTTCATTGAAGCAAATAAAAGCCTGGGCTGTTCATTGAAGTTTTGTACATCTGGCCTCAACTCAACCTCATCCCTGTATACCAGTATCTCGTGCATTTTCAGGACATCTGTATCCATCTCAGGATTCAGATGACTCAATAAGAAAGTGGGTCTGAATGTCTGTGTGTGAGAAAGACAGATTGAGACACAGACAGAGAAACTAGTAGCTCTATTGATTGTGACATGATGGCGGTAATGCCAAACTTCCTTTCCAAAGTCCTGATTGGTTCACCCAATAGATTTCTCACAGTTTATGGGGTTGTCATGGAGAAATCATGCCACATTATGGTTGTTTCCATGGGGATTCATCTATTGCCACGGCACTGCCTTGGCAAACAAGTATGAATTCAGACTCATTTCCTCCTGGATGGTCATTATCAAGATATCATTAATATGCAGAGAGTAGCACTGATAGTTTGCATGGGATACAGTTGAATACAGGCATTTCCATGTTTTTTTTGTGCTTAAATGTTTGGACATTCGAGTCTGTACGTCTGTGCAAGGCTGCTATTTTTTTTCTCCTCTTTGTCTGAGGAGAGGAAAAGTGATGACAGGAAAAAAGGAAGATAGGAGAGAAGTGAAGGAAGTGAGCAAGAGTGATGAAAGAAAAGAAAAACAGATTACATGAAAGACAGATGCTTTATGAGGAGAAGAATGGAGAAACACTGATCTTATCAGGTGGCTGTGGTTGAGCGGACATTCCTGGATGTCAGGCAACCAGAGACACTAGATAGTGTAAACACTCTTTCTGAAGAAACACTGCAATAAGAGGCCCTTTATTTTCTTTTTGTGATTGTAGCTTTGATTTATGTCTTTTATAAACCTGAAAATGTGAAATCCACCTCCTCTGGAACTAACGTACTATGCACTGAATGATAGCTGCCACAGTATTTGCATTTCTAGTTAAGTCTATTTATCAGAATCAGAAATACTTGATCCCCGGGGGGAAAGTGGGTTGTGTTGCAGTTGCTCCAGTTGCTCAACAAAGGAAACATGTACAATATACTACAGTATGTAACAACAACATATATAGAAAATAGAAAAATAGAAAACAAAAATAAGACATATGTTAAAATATGTACGTTATATTACAGTATTTAATAACCATATATAGTAAAATAGAAAATAAGACATGTAAAAATATGCACACTACAATATATAACATCAGTGTAATAAATAAATAATAATGCTGAGAACTGGATCCATGAATAAGTGTGCTAATGAAAAAAGGCAATAACAGTATGCAGTATAATGGCAGTAATGAGAGAATAAACCAGAGTATTGCATGTTAACCAGAGTATCGCACATTAAATAAAATGAATGTCATAGCACATTATATCGCTGGATTTCACAATCTACGTGTTTAACCCACAACTGCATGCTACAAGTTCACACATGTGTTATAGTGTTTATCAGAAGGCATTTTGGGGAAACAGGCTGTACCGGATCAAATACTAGAGATAGAAAAAGGCATACAATTGGCAGGGAAAGAGATCCGTTCATCTACTTACAAAATACAGTAATTACTCCACTCTAAAGAACAGCACAGAATGGTGATTTACGGTGTAACCAAGTCTGGTCTTCTTCCACAGATCGCTGCTAGTAGCTCATTTGCTCACATCAGCATCTATGTCACAACAAGCCCATGGCTAGTTAGGCTTTCTCCGTCAGAAACACTCACGATCAAATCACAGGCTTCAGTGTAAAACCACACCTGACATGTTTGCAGGCTCACACACACACGTACAACGCTCCAGCATTCACAAAAACACAGAGTGCGTGTCCGCAGACGGCCGCAGCTCAGTGGCGTGTCAGATAGTGGACACCCATTGAAACTGATTTCTGTTGACAAAACATGGAAACCAACACTTTCACACAAATACAATAACTGTCATAATGCATTGAAGAAACTTAAACCCTGTTAGTGCCACTGCGTTTAATCTGTATTGCAGTGTGTGTTTTACTAGCAGTGATAATGGAGTGTTTGGTGTTGATAACGCCCCCTCAGACAAGCAGACACAAGCCCATTGGTTGCACATGCTGGTACCGTCAAACAGTTTGGATGCAAAACAAGACCTCCGATGGTGAATAAGATAACTGATTTCTCAAGGCTATTGCATACTTTTATTATAATGCAAGAGGTCTACAACCGTAACAAACTTGCGGTGTGGTATGACACACATCTAGCTATTATGGATCAAAGTGAAGAAAAGTGAAAGTGAAAATGAAGTTTGACTGTAATCAGTTCAAAATGAATAGGTAGTTTTTGTTGTTTTTCATGTTAAGCAGATTTTAAACATTATGTAGAGAATTCACTGCTACTAGATGTTATGCATGAAAACTAGCATCACAGACATAAACAACTGGGAGCTACGGCCTCATAGATAATTATTAAACACACTTCAAACTGGACAGAAACTAAATAAAACTCAGCAAAATTATCTTTGTTAGTCTTTCCAACACAGGTTTGGTTGAAGTAAACCCTTAATTCACTGAGTTAAATAGAGTATTCGGGCTGCAATGGCCACAATGTAATTCTTGTGCCTGTCAAAATACGTCCACCAAAAGGACTTGTTTTTGCCACTGACAGGCTCAGATTGTTGTTCTAATTCTATTATGGATAGAATTCTTACAGAGATATCACTCGCCACCAGACTCCATAGACAAAAACGGTCATTTTACCTCGTAACATTATAACTTCATTCAAATGCGACAGAAAAAAGCTCGACAAAACTGTCTGTGTTACTGTTTCCGTTGTCCCAGCAATCACTGATTCTGTTTGGCAGAAATAAATCCTTAATTCCACGATGTAGATGACAAAAACAGCCATTTCAGGAGCTCTCCTCAAAGCCAACAGTTACACACGGAGAGGCTCATATGCACTACCATGCATGTAGAAATAAGATGAAAAAGTATTAGGTCCAAAATGCTGCATATCTTTTTCAGTTTTCATCTTCAACTTCATTTCTTGTTATATTTTAACAAAAAACTCCACTGAGCAAACTCTGTCTGTGGAGGAAGCTTTTGAGATGCGGTTGAATGAGTGTGAAACTTGACTTAATGAACTTTTATGTTTCGCCCACAAATTTCAGATATTACCGGTGAGTTTTTATTTAGAAATTTATAGCGAAATAAAAGTGGAATAATCATTGATTTGTTTGAGTATTTTGGAAAATCTCCTGGCTCTCGTGATTAACCGTGAGAGCTAAAGCCACTTACAATCTGTCGGCTCACACACGCAAACCAGTTATCTTTGAAGTGCTTCAATGGTTCAAAGTTCACACCCTCTCTGACTAAAACCAACCAAGCAGCACATGGCAACATCACCGTTTTGTCTGCTTTTGCCTGCACATGATAGCCATCGCTGCAATGAGGAATGTAACATGCAAATCTCACAGTATAAACATGTAGCTAAATATAGACAGGCGGCCCTCTTCTTCACTGTCTCTCTCCTCTCTGATCCTTCTCATCTGTCTCCTCTCACTCTGAGACATTAGATGAACCATAACCGAAAGAAAAACGCCTCTCATACTATCACTTATCTAAAATTTCCATAACCATTTAAATACGTAGCTACTTTTACTGTATATCTCACAACTGAGCTGATTGTTTTGGTCCCATTAGCAACCCACTGGTGCTTACTAACCCCTATCTCCTGTAACCACCAGTTCTCTTTGCCTATTATAATTTACAGTTATAGAGCCCTCACTGTGGGGTTATAAAGCCGCTCCCTTTTCCAGTATGCCTTTAATGGCTGACTGAAAGGGAATATTAGCTATAAAAGTATTGTATTACCTCTGGGTGCATGGATGTAACCATTTTGGAGGCACATTATTGTGTTTGTGCGCGTGTGTGTGCGTGTTGTCGTATTGAATTCAGGCTGAGAGATGAGGAGACACATCAGAGAGACAGCGCGGGTAGAAGAGAAAGAGAGGAGAGAGGTGGATTTAAGCAAAAGACAGTACAGTGTCTGTTGATGATACACAAGATTAAATTGAACACATTAGAAAAAGACATGTTAAGCCAAATGATATTCTTGAAACATGAAGACCAACAATGGTTTTTGGTGTTATTTTTCCTGTTTTTATCATATGCATATTGTATACAAACTACTGTTTCTTTGTAAGGTTATCCCTGAATCGTGTACTTTTTAAAAACACCATGAAATTTACTTCTCAGTTATGATGTAATTCCTGTTAAAGCAGGATTTTAGAGGGAACCATATTGCAGTGAAGTGGAAATCAATGAAATATTGAGAAGAGAAAGGCTGTTTGGTTTAATAGGAGGGGCAGAAGGTCAGGATGACTTAAAAATTTGCCATATTAGTTTGATGTAATGCTTACCCCTACTGCACCAATGCAGGGTGAGGTCATTGTTAAAGACTAAATTCCAGAAAAAAACTTTTGAGGAAATGAAACCGCATGCAGCTGTGCCACAACTCAGTAAGCTACTCTGTAGTGTGTCAAGCTGCAAAATAATCTAAATTAAAGGGGAAATGTGCCAATTATTCACATCAACATCTGTTTACAGGTCTTGGTGAGTACAATTACATATGTGAAAAAAGTTGTATGAACCCTTTTGTGGCTCCAGAGGATGCTGTGTGAGGTATGATAACGTCAGTTGGTGCTGAAATTTGAAAATGACAACAAACAAATCTTGGGGTGGGGGCCAGACCTCTGTAGCCGGCTCCTCATCTCAGACATTCCCAATTTATGCAGAAATACTCAAATACACGAGGTGAAAGTAACACTTTTATACCACGTGCAAAACAGCATTGGATTAGCACAAAGTGGGCATGTCTGCAAAGAGGAGACTCAACCCATTTTCATTCAGATATCTTCAGGTCAGAAGTCAAGGGACCACTTTGAAAATGGCCATGCCATATTTTTCATCACCAATATTTGGCCTAACTTTGGAGCGTTGTTCAGCCTCCATCCCGACATGCTAGCATGATATGGTTGATGTGTTAGGTCATCTAGTTTCATAGGATACCAATATCATCACTTTAGCTTTAACAGAGCCGGCTAAAGCCGGTGAAAGACAGGCAGAATGTAAGAGGTGAGGATAATGGGGTGGCACTTGGGGTGGCCAATCAGATTTAACCCCCTCTCCCTCCCTCTGGAAACACCCCTGCTTACAGGCTTACAATGCCTAATCAGTGGAGTATCCTTTTTTTAAGTACACTAAAAAAAAGTCAGTATGTAGACTGAACAGCATGCTAATTTTTGAGCATGCTGTTGATTTACACTATGGCCCCACATACACAATACAATACACAAAGGAAATTAACAAGATGCTCATAGCTGGAAAAAAATAAAACAGTCCATTTCCTTTTTTGTACAAAAAGGTAAAGAACATTCATTTGTTGTGGAGTAAAAACAGTAGAGTTTGTAATTCGAATATAGCATATACTTTGTATAATTAATATCTAGTATTAAATTTGGTCAGAACATCCTTTTAACTGTGGATTTCAAAGGTTTTTAGGATGATTACAGATGTTTGTTGTTGTCATAGCAAGCCATGGCCACCAGATGTCAGACTGGATTCTTCCGTTCAAACAGGAAGTGTTTTACTAAAACCTGTCTCCAACAGTGACACTTTGCACAGACACCTCATACTACAGCTTATTTCAGTGGCAAGAGAGACAGACAGACAGACAGACAGACAGTCAGTTCCACAGGCTGTCTGTGTGCACGTGGCTTTGTAGTGAGTGTGTGTGCCCTTCTCCATAGAGAGCAACAATAATGAATAGCCCTGAATACAATCCTTGAATCCCTATTCTTCTCAATAGATGATACAGTTATAATTGTGCTGAGCTCACATTGGCATAATACACTCACAACACACACACGCACGCACGCACGCACACACGCACACACGCACACACACACAAAGAGCAATAATCCACAGTGATCTGCCACCAGGGGTTTTCCTCTCTTTGTTCATTATTGATAAGGGCGAGGCAGAGGGAGGTGTGATGGGGGGGCTGTTGAGGCATTTTTATCCTGCTTGGCCAACAGGAATCCATCCCTTTCTCTCCCTCTTCCTTCTTTTCCTCTTTCAGATCTAATGTTACTCTTCCTAATAAACATACAGACTCGCCTCGCTTCCCCAGAAAGAGTGAAATAAAGTGATGTGTGTGTGAGTGACAGCTCTCAAAGAAGAGACGGCTTCATGTCAGACAGCTTTCTTCACACAGACTGAGGGGGAATCCAGTGATTCATCGGGGGCGTTAAAGTCAGCTCATCCACTCTGTGTGTCCCCCTTTCAAGCCTGAATGTCTGTCTCTGATGAGATTATAGGCTGTAAATAAACTTTATGACCAGACGATTTCTTCCAACCAACCGTGCGATTATGATTTATATTTTGTAATTAGCAGCAACAGAAACCACAGACTGACAATCACTACTAATCACTAATCACATCTTGGCTTAGGCTTTTGGAATGACTGGAAATCAGGAGGATCAATAGAGGACTGTATGCTGGCGAGCTAAACAGCCTTTTCAAGTCAAGTCATGTGAGGGTATTGATGTGTATCCTGATTCCCGAGTGTTTTTTATTGCGATTTGCGATAATATCGTATATCGTCCCATCCTTAGTCCCGATCAAGCCCCCAGGAAGTGTGCCAGGCTTTGAAGCCAGTTTGACATAGT
>NW_023339651.1:4050390-4050724 GCF_004916995.1 Morone saxatilis | reverse complement strand
TTTTCCTGATTATACTTAGATACTCATTGCAGGAGTATTTTTATGGTATGGTTTTAATACTTTTACTATATAAAGGTTCTGAATACGTCCTCCACCACTGACTATGAATAGATTAATATAATATAATATAAGTTATGATTTAAAGCATAAATGTTTTGAAGCTTGCTCCTCTCAAAGATTATTTTCATTATAGATTAGTATATTGATTGACACAAACATAAGAGTAATCTGTGAATCTCTTTCTCCATCTGTACTAGATTGCTTTTGTCTGTTTTAACTTGTTGAATAAATCTCTCTCCCTACTCAGTATCAGGCACACACACACAAACACACA
>NW_023339651.1:4040823-4050345 GCF_004916995.1 Morone saxatilis | reverse complement strand
CACACACACACACACAAAACTGCCGATGAGCTGATATTGATTGCTATTAATACTCAAGCCCCCATAGCTTGTTGCTGTTCTGCTCTCACTTGTGGAGTATGTGGGAGGAAACCACAGCCACGGACAGGTCGAAGTGAAGTGTGCGAGGAGAAAGAACAAGACACAAACACACAAACAGAGAGAAAGAACGAGAATGTGCGTCTCCCCATCGCTCCAGCCGGGCAGCCCTGTTGGCTGCTCTCCTCGCGGACAGAGAGTGTGTGTGTATGTGTGTGTGAAAGTGGGTGTGAGCAGCTGAGTGAGTTGGTCGCTGTGCACGTTTAGAGTGGCCGCCACTCCACTCTTCTCCGCTCATCCATGCTGGATTAAAAACCCCTTTTTTTGGACTCATACACACAGCTGTTTGGGACTCGCACACACTCTCACAGCTGCTGAAATGAGCGAGGAGGTTAAAGAGAAGGCTACGGGGAAGTCAGCTCATCGCAAGAAGAAAGGAAAGAAGGTAACAGAATTCATTAAGCCTCACTTGGGTTTGTAAACAACATGGTGTGGCTGCTTTAGTGGAAACAAAATTTCATTCTTAGTGATTCAGACATGAAATGAGGGCTGTGGTTTCACTTGCTTTATTTATTACCTAAAAGTTATAGAATATTTTTCAAACGTATGTCTGATTAGATATTAGAGGATGATTAATTTAGTCTTTTGACATGTTTGAGATTTTTGTTTTCCTTTCTGTGGATTTTGTTGATGGAGAGCAGCTCTTTTGTTGTGGTCGCTGTCAGCCTTTGTTAACTGGCCATTTGATGACAGAGCACTATCATGGCATAGCAGGGACTCTAATGGTTAGTTAGTCTTTTGTTCTTCATTCATTCAATAAAAAGGGCAGTTTATTCATACTGAATACTACTTTTTGTTGAAATGGTACATCAAGAGGACAAGCATTTGTAATGTGAGGATGTCGCAGGGATACATTCATGTATTTGGATGTATTAGCTATATTTTTACAGACATGAATTTTATGCAGCAATCTGGCCCCTTATTTAAAAACAAATAAATAAATAATATCCTTGTTTTGTTCATATTAAGTGAATTAAAATGTATATTTTTTGCACCATAAATTGATACTGCAGGCATCAAACACCTGTTAACCTGCTAATAGTCCCAGTGAGAGCAGAGCAGAGGATAAGAAATGATAGAGAGATTAGGTCCATACAGAAAATAAAGGGATGGGAAAGGGAGAAACATAATAAGCAAATGAGAAAGAGATGAGGTAAAAGTTAAAAGATGACGAGGAAAGGCTATAAGAGGGAAGAATTGAGAGGTTAATAAAGAGTGTAGGACAGGAGGTGAAAGTGAAAGTGGGAGGAAAGAGCTGTGGTCATGATCAGAGTGTGAGAGAGACACTAATTATATATATATACTATTTGTATATGAATCCTACAGATATTTCTTTTTCATTTTTGTTAAAGCTGCGCTGATAACATTTATTTTAAATTCATGGTAACATCAATTAATCTTCCTTTGAGTAACAGCTGTGATGGATCCACAGCAACATCTTTCAGCATTACAACTGAATGAGCCAATATGGCAACAAATTGTCATGATGATAATGCAGAAAATGCCTTCTCGGAGTCCGTTCAGTGATTAAAATGGGTTTCCCTGTGCTTAGCAAAGACATTTGGATTTATAGTTCTACATTCGCTTGCTGTCTGGCTGAGTGGGTGGAGTTTTGTGTGTGTGTGTGTAGTATGTATGTGTTGGTGACTGTTTTTGCTGGACTTAGAAGTGTTTTTTTGGATAAGATGTTTGGGATAACATGAAAATGGTTTGGTATTGTTTGACACCTTTTTGATACTAATGCCGATACAATACCTGAGTTTTGGTACCTAAACCGATACCTTACTTTGAGAAATATACCTACAAAATTCTGTTCTCCATTTACCATTTAAATCATGTCATTTTAAACGTTATCTAAACACAAATTAGCCTAAATGCAATAGTAAAAAATGTAGTGACTGCTCGCAGGGTTAGCTGGTGAACTGCTGTAGCTAGTGAGTTAACCGCTAACATGCTAGCCTGCCAGTAACATGCTCGTCAAACACAATAGCTCCCCATTATTTGTACTTTTCTATATACTATTTTATCCCCCCTTGCATTTTGTACTCAGGATTGTATATCATTTCTTTAAACAAAGAGTTACTGAAAAAGAAAAAAAACGTTCAAAGCTAACAAGCTTGCTAACTCACAGTTCTCATTAATAGAGGCGTTGTCCTGAGTACGACACAGACGACCTTATGTCTGTAATTGACGACATGGGAATGAGAGCGGGCTTTGAAGTGTGTAGGAGAAACTGCGATAGTCGCAAAAACACGCAAAAAGTGTGACATTTGTCACTTTTGGGCTACTTTAGAAACATAACGGTTCAACATGGCCGACTCCATTGAAGCGTGCAACATTTAGATAAAAAGGTCTCATTCTAAGGTAACAAAATAACAAATATCCCTATATTCAGGTGATTATACACTACTGAAAACGTACCTATGAATATTATATGCTGCTGTCAGCGGGCCTCAAAACTATTTTATCAAACAATATGTAAACAAGATTCAGACTATACATTCAATTCCAGTGCTCGTGCTCCTATAGATACATTTCAATCAATCAAAACAGAAAAGTGTATAAGTTTGACAGCAGCCCTACTGACGGTCCAAACTGTGGTAGTGTTTCTATGCATTTATATACCCGCATATACAGTATGTGTGTGTTTTTTTGCAGAGCCCACTGCTGTGAAAAGGGCTGCTGGCTAAGCACCTTTATTCTATAAGATGCAGCCTAATGTTTAGTCAGCTGTTCTTAATTGTCTCCCTGCACACACACCACAGTCTTCTCTGTTTATTCTGTGTAACAGGTGGTTTTGGCTCTCCCAGCAGACAAAGAAGGCAACATACAGTGTATATGATTTAGTATATATTTTAATATTGATGCTGTGTCCTTTAAAAGGGCTTTCAGAGTTTATATGTTATATATCATATCATATCAGTGCTGAGATTAATGATTCTTTTTGTATTTTAAGGATGCAAATAGGCGCCACAGAGAGGATAGAGGGAAAGGGAGCTGGAGAGAAAGAGCCAGAAAAGTAGAGGAGGAGTCAAAAAGGGTGGGGAGGAAGAGATGGAGAGGCAAAGTAAAACAAAAGCTAGGGGGAGGAGAAAATGTCAAAGTGGAGAGAGTCAGGATGAAAGAAGACGGGAGGTGAGGAGGGAAGAAAGAGAGGGAATGCAATGATAAAGAGGATAGAGAAAAGAGAGCTGGAACGATAACCTCACGATTGTGTTGTGAGACGGCGTCTCATCTGATAAGAGATGACTGTTGTGTCGCTGTGATCCTGTGGTGAAGAGACAGTCGGGGAGTAATGGAAGGAAAGGAATGAGAAGACAGCAAAAGCAGATGAAAAAGATGAGTGTAGAGCGAAGTAAAGTAGACGAAAAGGAGCTTGATGGCTCTATTTTAGGGAAGAGGCAAGAAGGCAGATGAAGAGAAGGGTAGGCAGAGAGTGAAGAGGAGGAAAAATAAAGGAAGGCTATTAAAGGAGTGAATAGACAAGATAAGTAGAGAGATCAGGAGAACAGAAAGTAATCTAAAAAAAAAAGGAGAGGAACATGTTTTTGCTTTGATGAGATAAGTGTTGCCTCCACTCTCCACCTGTTGCTAGGGACACATGGTATCTGTGGTGATGAAACCACAGTAAACAGTAGCACTGATGTGGATGAGTTACCGGGAAGAACCATCACATACTACAGAAGAGAACAATTGAATGCTTGCATGGATGTGGGTGGGTTTTAAGGTGAGAATGATGTGAGTAGGGAAGATGTATAGTGAGAGAAATGCTGTAATACTTCAGTTGGAGGACCTCAGATGAAGTCCATGTCAATAAACATACTGTTGTCTCAGCTGATTGGTTATTAAACATGCCAGTTGAATTATAATCACTATGTTTTAATTCAAATTAGATGGAAAGCTTCATGAAGTTGTGATGTTGTTGTTTAACCAGAAACAGCCGAAATCGCTATCACTAGCCACCAGACTCCAGAGACAAAAATTGCCTTTGAAAAAAAATGGTTTTATTGAATTTTCCACTGTCAATATAACAAACAAGAGACAGAACAGGAAAACAGCAATTTAAAAAACTTAACACAGTACAGCTCAGAGATATAAAAAAAACAGGCACATTTGTCACACGTTGCACCTCATTTTCAGTCAGTTATCACAGTGTCAACCACCATACTGTAGTTGGGCCTTTGCATCTCATATAGCCTACTTCATATGAAAGCTCCAGTCAAAATGGCAGATTCATATTTACATATTCAAGAGAAGGTTTCCACATTTTGGTAAAGTTAGCTGTCTTGGAGTGTGTTAGACTAATCAGAAGGTCCAGAATGCTCCAGTATTATCCTGTACCAACCAGAGATCTCTGGGGCCTTACAGGAAATCCATTAAACTAATATATTCTTCCTTGCACAGAATGCCAAGACTTTAAACAGTTTATCAGGATGCACATTAGTAATGTGCCTACTAGGAAGACCGACGAGAAACCATAATAGATCCAGTTCAAGCTCAGTTCTTAACATTTTCATTTCATTGATTGTTTGTATTGTTCCAGATATCGATATCCTAAAATGGTCATTTTTACTCGCAGACCATCGTGACATCGTAACTTCATTCTACTAAACAGAAAAAATTTGTACCAACTTGCAACACACGTGTCGAAAAAAGATGCTGCCAATTGAGAAAACGCAGCCAGATACCAAAATGCTGCAAGTTGCACAGACGACAACAGACACTGTTTCCAGGGGAGACTATAAAGTGATTTGTAGTGTTGCCATTGCTCTCTGTGTTTTGGTTCTGTGTTGCAGTGTGTTAAGCTTTAAGGGTCACTGTAAATAAGTAAGCTAGTGCTAAAAGGTTAAGCCTATTAAATTAGTTATTTCACTTATTGATAAAGCTAATAATTTTGAAATTACAGTCAATTTAATTCCTGTAAAAGTCAACCAAAAGAACGAATGAGCAAGATAAAAATGTTTAGTGTCAAACAAAACATGACACACCGTGACATGTTCCATATTTGCATTTTTTTCTTTTCTTTCCATGTCTACTCTAGCTGTAATTACATGCCACCGGTTGTCTGTAACTATCACAGAAATGGGGAGGGAGGAAAGGATGATGAAGCAGAGAGACATAGGGGACCTAAGAGCTTAGCAGGTGTGTTAATGGATGTAACTATGACAACCAAAGACCCGCTGGGAGAGGGAGGAAGTGCGAGAACCAGTTTTGAGCTGTGGAAGTTAGTCATCAGGTAGAGAAATTGCACACAGCTCAATATTAAATATCCACTTGGTTTAGGACTGAAAATCTTTGTGTTCACTGGTGCACTTCATGTAAACACAGTCAGAGTGAATCTCTGACTGAACTGGATGAACTCAAGTCTAAGAGGATGAAAACAAATTGATATGGGCTGTCACACCCTGCACTTGCTCTGTGTGTGTGTGTGTGTGTGTGTGTGTGTGTGTCCAATATACACACATACGCACAGGCTTGGTATGCCTTTTACATTTTTACTATGTAACTCAAAGCCCGCCCGGTTGAGTCTTGTAACTGAGGAGGGAAGCAGTAAGACGGTGACAGAGGATCCTTTCAGTCTAAACCACTTGTACTTAGAAATACCTCAAGAGAGTGTGGAGATGTAGATGGCACCCAAATGTCAAATAATTTGTTCAAATGATCCAAAATTGTTGCTTTTTTCCTTTAAAAACAGCTGTACAATACCCATTTGTGCTAATAATCAGAATCAAAATCTTAAATATAATCCAATATAATCAATATAATCGTAATGTGTGATTATTTCTGCAGTATTAACAGTTTTTACTACAGTAACCAGCTAACCGAAGCAGCTCTCTGGCCTCTAATAATGACCGCTCCGCTTAAATTAAACATCCCATCTGTTAGAGGGAGGTGGGTAGCACATATATGCATGATGTATCAGTGTTTTTATGCTGTTTTAGTAAGAGAAGTGGACTGTTGCTTATGTAACATGACTGCCCACGTTCAGTCATTTTCAACCCACACCCTCTCCTATGTCAATACTGTCAATGCTTTCAATAGGCATGAAGTGGTTGCTTCAGCACACTGGCAATCTGATTTATCCAAAGTGCAGAGTAAGAAAATAGAGTTGTTACTGTAGCTTCTGATCGATACAGGTGTCTTAAAAAAAACCTGTATTGGTTGCTGTTTATGTGCAAGTGACCAATGTACCTGTAGTCATTCATACTTTTTATCTGCAGCCTCGGTCATGTACTCTCAACAAGTACCATGCTCAATTTTAAAGTGGTACTTGGACCCAAAATCTATCTTTTGAGAAAGAAACCCTCACCTGCTTGTGTGGGTGTACAACGTTTGTAGTGGGTAAGTCTTTCTCAAGGAACTGAGGCAGTGGTTTAGCCTGGTAATTACAATGAATGGAAGTTTTTACATCTTCTCAAACCCCTCCTGCAGCAATTGTCTGCTGTCCTTTTGTATGCTCAGTATATTACATGAAAAAAATCCAAACAAACTCATTTGCTGGTCTGACCTGTTCAAATTTGATGTAGCAGAGTTATCGCCTTTTTTATTACCGGTACACACTTTTCATCTGGGTGATGGCATTTAATCTCTGTTAGCATGTTCAATTTGTTTCCATTCACATACCCTACTATGGTGGAGCAACACCAGTGCAACATCCCTTGTCTTACTTTATCTCTCTATGTGTCTCTCCGTGTTTTAGCTCAGTGTTTTTAAAAGTGGTACCACAGTAAATTAGTGGCTACTAGTTGCATTACTTTCACAGTAAGTTACTGTATCATTTTTTTACAGTAAATCATTGTGAAATAACAGCTGTTTACTGTGATCTCACAGCTAGCACATTACTGTAATTTAGCAGTGTGCTCCTGTAGAATTGCTGCATTTCACTGTAACTTCACAGGTAATGTCCACCATATTGCTCAAATGTAGCTGTATGTTCTGTAGAATTACTGTACTCAAAGTTGTTTAGCTCCTTTAGTAAAACACAATAAACCCCCATTTTTCATAATGTATATCTCATAAGCACGACAGCGTATCCTGAGTGGTTCCTCTGTAGAATCACTGCGGTGGAAATGCAGCAAATATGTAAACAGATTTAGACTTATCTAGTAGCCCTGCAGTTGAACCATATGATTGCTCATACACCATGATGGTTCCAGGCAACATGAGGGTATTTCCACTTTGGACTGAGTTTCCTCTTCTTTCAGAGGGTGGTGCTGGGTGGAGTCAGACAGGTTACTCTATACCAGGGTGTAATCCCAGTTGGAATGCCCGGTGCACAGCATTTCGTGAGCATTAAGCTGGCTGCCCTCCTGTACAGTTCATCACTCCTGACAGACGTTGCCAGGGGAAATCTGATAACTCCTTGGGCACTATTACGAGCCATTGATAGAGTTTGGCCAGGTTGTACTATGGGTGCCATATTGCAGGCCCTTCTCTGTAAGCAGGAAGTGTTGGCTGCAAAGTCTAACATTAACAGATGAGCTGTCCATTCTAAAATTCTGCTGGCTTGCTCAGAAACTCGGCAATGCAATCCTCAAGTAACACCCTCGGCATGATGTACCACTGGAGGAAAAACAAGAAAAGCATTTAGCAGCACCAGGGGGCACTGCAGCTCCCAGGGAAGTGTATACATTGTTAGTTATTTTTCAAATATCAGTTTTTGAGGTTTTTTTTGCTGCATCATTGTCCCTGAAGGTTAATGTTTAATTTAATAAAGATATATATTTTTTCAGTGATGGTGGTCTTTGCTTCAGGTGAGGTGGCCAACCACATGAGACACAATGAGGAATATATGCATATGTTTGTCCTCACCACAACTGTGTACTGTATGTATCTTAAGGCTGATAGCTCTTTATTCCCCATGCTTCTGCTTTATGTGCTGGTGGAGAAAAAGCTGAAACACAAGTGGAAATATTGAGTTAACTAAACCCATTTACCTGATTCTAGACTTAAAATGTTATGCCCGCTGTCAATTTAAGTAGCTTTGCTGTTGCCCTCGTTCAGGCCTTTTCCCCATTTGTAGAAACTACTGAGCCAATCAGAGCCTTTTTGGTGGGACTAATGTTGGTGACAGTACCATGGTGTGTCAGAATGAAAAAGATCGGGACCTTTAGGGATATGCAAGATTGTGGTCATGTGACTGATGGAGGTTGGTTTTATAGACCATGACAGACTAGGTTAGCATACAGTTCCAAACAAGAGAAGCGTTGAGAGAATTGTGTCTTGTGAGTCTAGAAAATCAGAACAAGAGGGTGAATCAAAAGAGTGCCAGTGTAACCTCAAACAGTGAAAGACATTGAGTAAAACAGGATGGAAATATGACATTTATGTTTGTTTCATGTGTTATTGCGAGGAAGGTTACATCAGATCTGCGTGGAGTGATCATGGATGTATTATAGAGCCATGCGGACGATGAGGACACTATTGGAGCAAAACAGCGGATCAGTCAAACTAAGTCAAACTTCTTTCATTAAGCGCATTTCCACTTTACTACTTTTAAACAAAAGGCAAAAAACACCTCAAGCGATTGTAAGAACTTGTTTCCATCAACCTTTCTTAATGAGATACTTTAAAATGTGCATAAGAAGACGTTGATGGAAACACAGTTTACGACTATAATAGAAGAAAGTAAACCTTAAATGTGGCAGTCAAACACTGGAAAGCAGACAGTGACTTATAGTAATAATGGAGTTGTAACAAAATGGCCATTCAGTCTAAATATCTGGTTACCTTTTTCTGCCTTTTCAAAAGACTACATTAATAGTGAAGGACTCTTCTGCGTTGCAAAGGTTACAGTAGCTGGAATAATACACATCAAAGGTCAAGAGCCTAATTCAAGCACTCTACATTGTGAGAGTAGTTTGTAGTTTCACCTGCTGAGTCAATAGATTGTCCTTGAATCCCAGAAGAAAAGCCCACACACAGAATGTAATCATGAAAAAGAAAATAAAAACTTAAGGATCAACACAAAAAAAGTCTTGGTCATTTCAGCAACCAGTTGATTTATGATGACAGGATCATAAGCACACATGTAGAAAATTCTCCAGTGAAGCAGGAGCTGACTCAGCATTATTGCGCAGCGCTGCAATTTCTTCCTATTCATCATGCAGCGATTTCTTATTTTCCCCCTCCCCATATTTATTGTCCCGGTAGATACTGTAGCCAAATAAGCAGCACACAGTATAATGAAGCTGATGATATTCTTCGGGATGAGAGTTCCTGCCAGCGAAGTCCTTTAGAGCCAACATATTGTGTTTTTGCTGAGGCAGCCGTGGAGCAGAATGCTGCGCTTGGCTCTATTTCTCACACTTCACAGGAACAGGATGAAGCTCTGCTCTCTTAGCATGGTTAGTTCAATGTACAGGTCGCTCTTTTTACCCCCTATCTCACTCACACACACACACA
>NW_023339651.1:4038545-4040777 GCF_004916995.1 Morone saxatilis | reverse complement strand
GGTTGAGAGAGGGAGAGAGAGAGAGAGAGAAAGAGAGATGGTACCACTTATTGGCCTGGACTCAGTGAGTCAGTTCCAAATGTTTGCCTTGCTCAGCAGTTGACTGGGACCCAGGACTGCAGACTTTTTTCTTTTAAGATCTGTGCTTTAATCAAGTCCTAATCCTCAGCAAGAAAGGATATCTCTACAACATCCATTTGTAATTACATAGATCTTATTATCCATATGCAGACGTTTATTCCTGTTGGCTCATCTGCAGATGAATGTAAGGTCAATTAACAGTCTGCCATATTTTAATTAAATGGCTTTATTGGTTGCCATGTTAAACTGCGCTGAAATAATTAATTACATTAATTATAATTAATACATTACATTAGGTAGACATTTATTGGCCGAGATGGAATACAATATTCATGGTTATGTTTCCATTAGTATATAATTACTTGAAAACAGGAACTGTTGTGTTTTTTGTTTTTTTTATGAGACGTTTTCCTCTACAATTGCTGCTGGTCGCCTTCCGTGGAGACTGCCATGTTGAACCACCAAGTGTCGTGGTCACTGCTGTTTCGTCAAATGCAGATGTTTCTCTGACAACTTAAGATATTATAATATCATAAAAATATGTCTTAAATCTGGATTAAAAATACATTTATGATACCTTCTGGCAGACAATCACAACGCATGCACAGTTGATGATATGACGATTGACAGGCGACTGGTGAAAGTTGAAATTACGTATTTCTCTGGGTTTGAATAGTGAATTGTTGGAAACATCCGGGATGATGAAAGTACACAACTGAACAAAATATATAAAAATATAAAAATGTTACATATTACAGCTTTAAAATGACCAACATCCATTGTGAGTTGCAAACAGGAAATCAACGGCAGTCTCCCGCTTTAAAATAATGTCGCAAAACTTCCTCTTTTGCGCTCTGTTTCATCTGTCTGCCTCATTTCTTTATTAGTGATGGGCTTTCCTGTTGAGATGCCACTTACATTACTGCTGACATCATCATCAAGTTTAATAGCAGTATTTTCTGTTTTATTATAATTACTCTGCCTTCTAGTGCAAAGGACAGCGATGGAATAGTAGTCAGTCGTGAGGAGAATTATTATATTTTGACTGTTGCAGATACAACAGTGTATACTGGAAGGGTTATCAGTTCATTATAAATGCAAAGAACTACCGGAATATGATTTGATATTATACAGTTAGATGTTTCAGTCTAAAGGGCGGTAAGTTATATCACTTTACAATGTGAAAGGTAAGGCGAGTATGTTTCTGCACAGTGGTGAACATATTGAGCTACTAGTCATTTTTATATATATTTTTATAGCCTATTCCCAAGGCTTATTTCAGTATATTAAAAACAAACATACAGCTTCAAGTTTGATCTGAGCCAGTGCAGGTATAAATGTAATAAATCCCATTTCTGAATAAGGCTATTGCTGAGAGTAAGCTTCCTCTAGTATTACTTTGTGTCAAAGACTATAGTGAAATGTAAAATGTGCAAAACCACCATATAGCTGGTGAATTAGCTTAATGTTAGAGTGACTGACTAAGCAGTGGCGGTCTCAGAAGAAGCCACGGTTTGCAGAAAAGCTGGCATAGTATCAGCTATAGATCACTGTACAGTACCTACACCAGCAATACTGTACTGTAGCTCTACTCAAATTAATGTCTTATGGAAGTAGGGGGTCGGGACCCCCCAAGGGGTTGCAAGATGATAAGCAGGATAGAAAAGCAGAAAGAAAGTTATAAATTGAACACAAAATTAGGTTTAGCCTATTTTCTCTCTATATTTTTTTCTTTTTCTCTGTGAATCACCAGATAAATGTACTTTTTTAATGATTATTTAAAGCTGCATTGATTGATATATTTCATATTTTGGCCACGTGGTGGCAACGAACCAGGCCAGAAGAGACAGGGCAACATTAGCATTCATTTAGGCAACTAGACAAATGTTAATCCGGCAGCATGTTTCATCAGAGGTATTTGTTGAATGTTCGGATAGCTAATGTCAGAATTGGGGTGGCTGTGTCCGACCATTTCGGTAACTTTCCGAGGCCGGCCAGCTGTGCAGAGTTAAGAAAGAAGCCAGGATTCAATCTGCTCTCTCTAGCTCTCTGTTTCCGTTTGTTACCCAACGATTTCTCTCACTTTTCATGTGAACAATCGAGTGTAACACTATGAATGTGTTATTGTGTCACCCCCCCCCCCCCCCCCCC
>NW_023339651.1:4025943-4038445 GCF_004916995.1 Morone saxatilis | reverse complement strand
CCCCCCCCCCCCCCCCCCATGGTGGCGAGCTTTTCACTACAAGTCTGGTTGTGGAAGAGCTATGTATAAACATTTCAGATGTGATAGGGCATTATGATGTACAAATGACATCTTTTCAAGCATTACTCGGCCCTTATGCTCTCTGTTTAGCTCTAGTTTGAGTTTAACCAACTACTGAGACTAGATGTTCCAGTTTCTGCTGGAAACAAGGTTTCTGAGTTTGAGGTTAAACAATGAGCTTAAAGTGACTATAAAGCCCTATAAAGCTAAGGGAAACTGCTGAGTGGCCTGATAATTTTATGTGGGTCCACCATACATAGTATGGTACATATATGTAAAAATAAGAGGTAAAATGATTACTCATCACAAGGTCATAGATTTTGGTTTTGCTTTGTTATAAGGGGCCAAACTCAAAGCTTCAAAACGGTACTCCACAAACCAATGGGTGACGTCACCATAGGTTCGCAAAGGTTAAGAACTACTGGTGTAGGGATTAGAAAATATTATTTAACAATACAGTTTGATTTAATTAGATGTTTCTTACATGTTGCTTAATGGTATTCTATTGAGTCAGTGAACCAGGGACTTCTCTGACTTAGGGGAATATTATATGGGAGTGTGCATAACATCACTGTTGCATTTTATGTAAAATCAGATAAGTTAATAGTTTAGTTAATAAATATTTTTGGGTGAACGGCTTCTTTAACTTTTAAATGAAGATTTGTGCAGCTTATTAGCACAGTCCCTGCTGATGTTATGGAAAAAGAATGGGGATCTGTTTATAGATAATTTTGGGCAAGTGGACAGTCTGTGCATTACAACATTAATTGGCCTCTTACCAGGCTTTGGTCCTGTAATTAGACTTCCCCAGCAGAACTAATTGGCTACCAACTCAATCTCCAAAGTGCATTCAGATATCTTTGAATCAGTCTCACATTGGTCTTGGTGAAAAATACAAAGTGCTGTAGTCAGAAAATAGACCACCTTTTATTCAAATAAAATGACAGGAAGAGGCAGACGAGACAAGTATGACAGAGTCAGATGTACAAAGCCTGGAGTTCAGGGACAGGGCTCGGATGAAGGCTAAGTGAAGGTGTCAGACGGTAGTATGATTAGGCTAATGTGACTCTGTAACCATGGCAACAGGAGTGTGCAAAAGGTGATGTAATCGTTTCAGGGGAAAACATCGATCTCTTTTCCTTCATATTTGTCACATCATTCAGTCTTTCCCTCTGTTTCTATTTCTGTTTCTACTCCTTTCCTCTCCTCTCTCCTGAATGACTGTGTCTCCACCCATTTTTATTTTCACTCTTTCACTCTTTGGTCTCTATTTATGTTTGTTATTATCTCTCTTTCTGTCTCATCCTTTGTCTCACTCTGGTACTCCACCTCCTCCTCTCTTCCTCTTTCTCTGCCTTTTTTTTGTCGTCTCTTCCTCGCTTTCTCTTAATTTTTAAGTTGCTGCGAAGCAGAATCACTGCTTGGTTTTACTTCCATTCCATTACAGTGGAGAGGGCAGACAAAGGCAGATACATACCGGGGGAGAGAGATGGACAGACGGTTATATAGGTCATGTTTGAGAAGTAAACTGGCACAGACTTCTTAACCCTTTGAATCCACATCTGTTTTTTTTACTTCCATTATCTCCATTTACATGCTTGTGGCATAGTCACCACATCGGCAAACCGTTTGTTATTTTATCAGGTTATCAGGATAAATAGGGCTATTTATGCTACTTGGCGTATGAGTAGTACCATACAGCCGTGGTTGCCAACATCTTTTGTCAGTGTATGCTGTATGCTGTATGCTAGGCATACTCCCAAAGCCCTGTCAGATAAAGTGACCCATCCTCAAAACCAGCATTTATTTTAACCACTTATCCATTACTTTTAGAGAACTATTTCAAATGTTATCCAATACTTTTAGTTAACTATTTTAACTGTTTATCCATTACTTTTAGCTAATTATTTCACCTTTTTGTCCAATACTTTTAGCTATTTTAACCATTTAGCGTTATACATTACTGTTAGCTATAATTATTTCAACTGTTTATCTACTTTTAGCCAACTTTTACTACTTTTAGCCAACATTTCAACCTAACTTTTAAAAAACTATTTTAAGTGGTCATCCAGACTTTGTGCTAAGTTAAACTAACCATCTAATTTCATATTTACTCTACAGACACAACGTGCATCAGTCAGATGGTTCTGTTAGTGGGTTAACTGCTGCAGGCATTAAAGGCACATAAAAGAGCACAAATGACAGATTAAGACATAAAGGAAGAACCACAAGTGCAGTAATGATGTGAGGAGGACGAGCAAAGGCAGAAGGCAGAGGGTTTTTTGAACCAGAACATTGAAAGTACTGGCAGATCGCCTGCTGGAAATACCCAGACTGTTCCTCACACACACTGAGATGCACGTCATCATTGTCTGCATGTGTGTGTGCGAGTGTGTGCCATTAGTGAAGACTGTGTATGCTTAAAGTTAATCGTACCATCATCAATCATGTCATGTTACAACACTACAGCTAAGGGTGCAGGTAGCAAACACACACACACACACACACACACACACAGATACACACAATATGCTTATATAGTGCACCATATGAACAACATCCTCTTAACAGACAGAACACCATCAAAGAAGAAAGCATGCCCTCTTACTCTCTTATGGTCTTAGTCTATTTGTCTCTGTCACTTAGGCATAGACACACACAAACACACACACACACACACACACACACACACACCAATTTCTATACAATCAGCACAAAAACAGCATGCATGTACAATAAAAGAGTCAGTTTCATTACACAGTTCAAGCACAAATAGGTGCAAACACCACATTTCTGAGCTGACTACAGAATATTTAACCCACAATATTAATACGGCCGCTACTGATATTAATGTCAGTGCGGCAAATGTGTCTAAATTTGACCTTGTTGTGTAAACTCAATTGATGGCGCTGTAGACTTTGAGTTTTTTTTTATTTCTTATGCAGAATTTTACAGAAGAACTGAACATAATGACTGTAGGGATGTCGATTCTCACATTTTTTCAAGATCAAGGGATCATGTCAGATATTTGATTCCAGATCATGAAATCTCACAGAAATAGTTTTATCAAAGCATTTAACATTGCTCCCACATTTATGTTGCTTGTATGTCAATCACATACTTGCACACTGCTGGACGGTTAGCATTTCTCAGACTTAATTTTAGTCTTTTTGAGCTCACCTCGTGATGAGTCTTGCTACGCATACCTCAATACTGGCATAGTGCTTGAATTTGTTCCCACCGGCATTCAGCAAAGGCGCACCCTAGCCTGCCTCTGATTGGGTAGTCTTCGTCACCTTAGTTGGTTTGGTCGGTCAAGTTTAGGCATGAGGAGTGAGATGATGCGTAACTGCATCTCTGTGCAAACACATCCAGCTTAAGGCTGAGAAAACAGCACTTATAATGTTATTTTTTAAAATGGACAAAAACGGCAAATGTATTAGGGTTAGGGTTGTGCTGAATTAGGGTACTGGCCTCTTTTTTGGTCCAATGTAGTCACTCCTCATGTAGTAGTAATGAATGTTACACGAGTTAGTCAGAAAGTTAAACAAAGCTTAACACCTACTCACCTACTCTAAAAGATGTACTATAAACTTGAAGATACTCGCTAGCCTAGCAACAGTAAGGCTAAAAACAACTGGTAATGCAGCACAATTGTCTAGGCCTCCAATGCAATACAACTTTTCCTATTCTCCTCTTTCTTTTGTTTTCTAATGCGTGTATGTGTCATATATTCAGACTAATACTGTATTGTACTGAGTGCCATCTTGTCCATGCAGCAGGAGGTTTTCCACATGTGCATACATGCTAACAGTCCATAGATTAAGGGGAAAAAGGTCAAATATGGGGAAAAAAAGATGTTGGCTGACACCTGGAGACCCATTAGCCTAGTTTACAAGATCATTATCTGCTTTTCTTGTCCTCCTTATTCACTTCATCATCTTCTCACTTGCCTCTTCTGACATTTTCTTGTCTCTTTTATCTTTTTTCCCATTACCGGTGCTTCTTTTTTTCCTTTCACTCTCCTATTCCTCATTCCTTTTTTTCTTTTACCTCCTACTACTCCTCTTTCCTCCATCCTTCACCCCTCTCCCTCCTCCTCCCTCCATCTCCTGCCAGTGGCCACATGCCTGCTACTTGATGTGTTGCCATGACAGCCTGCCAAGGTGTCATCGCCAGGGTCATTTGCATAGCTCTACTGAGCATGCCCACCAGAGTTAGGTCAGGATACCCGTCCTGAAGTGGCTGCATCCTGTTGAGCTCGAGTATGCTCTGTGTTATGTGTTGTGTGTGTGCGAGCGCATGTGTGTGGAAAGTACATGCTGTATGTGTGTGAATACATGGATTAGCATGAGCTATCAGTATCTATAATGAAAAGTGCATGTCTAATTAACCTTTATAATGTCAGGGAGGGTTATCATTCCACAAGGATTAGAATACAGCTTCAAGACGCACACATACACACCACAGCGCGATGGACATATTAGGATTTGTTCTCCAAAGACGACAAGATGAAAGTGTAATTTCACATGATCCTTAAGGAGGCTTTTTGAGGTTTACTCATTACGCGAGTGATCACAGGGGCTTCCACAGTGTTGTTGAGCCTGAAAAATTTATTGAATGCAGTGTCGTCTTGTTACTGGGCTAAAAATAAAAATATACTACTTGTACTCTTGTTATGAGGAGACCCAGTAGACATGCCTTCTGCAACTAGAAGTTATGAAACTTGCATAATGTTTTCATTAGAGGAAGGGCTGTGGTTATAACACATTAAATAAACATTACAATTTTGCTTCCATGAGTTAATACAGAGATAGAGGGCTGCAACTTATGATTATTTCCATTATTGATTAATCTGCAGACTATTTTATTTTCTATGAACCCCATTACAAGTAGCTAATGTGACAAATAAATAAAAAATAAATTCCCCCCTGCTCAAGTTTGTTCACATTTTTTGCACGTTGGCCACTGTAGTTTCACTCCAACTATAAGTACTATAAGTGCCACTAAATCCTACACACTCAACCTTTTACAGTGATAAACTACTAAAGCTTTTAAAACAGGCCTCCAGACTGCCTAGGATTGTTTCCATGCACTGTAAATTCATATTTAGGGAAGTAAATAATTTTTTTTTTATCATGTTAAAACATGATTTAATGTGTGAAAAATTCATTTATTTTGGACATTTTCCATTTGAAAAAAATCACACAATACAAACACATGATTGTTCCACATTTTTTTCTCTTTTAATTGGTTTTTGGTCCGAAAATATTTATGAAAATAACAAGAAAAGCCGATCACAATTTCTCAGGGACCAAAGGTGATGTCTTCAAATTGTCCAACCAACTGTCCAAAACCAGACCAACCAATTACAACTAAATAAAACTGTAAAAAGAAAAACAATCATTCATCATTGACTTGAACACAAAAACCGTTATTGGGACAAGAGCTTGATTCTGGAAGACCTAACCTAAAACGTCATACTTTATATTCGAGACTTTATTTAATTATTTGAGATATAATACATCCTATAATTTAACATCACACTAAAATGCCGATTCTGTAATACACATAAATACACAATAAACAAATACTATGAGTTAAAGGAAAGGAGGGTTCAAAACTACACATGGCGTTTCTCCCATTCCTTAATGAGATCTATCTGTTGCTCTGGAGGGATGTGAAATGTGAAGGGGCGTGATGTGGTTTGATATGGCCCAGGCACAGCGAAGGGATACTCTGCTCGGAGGAGCTATTTGTGGCTCGTATTTTCGGTTGCCTTGGAGACAGCTGGCAGAGTGCCAGCAGGAGACCGAAGTTGACCTCAGACAGACAGACAGTTACAGATAAATAAATACCCAAGCAGGCAGATGTACACATTACCGGCAGACAGTCGGACATCGTCTGTTCACTTACATTTTATATTGCACTGGTGATTGATCTGTATCTCTCTCTCTCTCTCTCTCTCTCTCTCTCTCTCTTTTAGGTAAGTGGCTGTAATGGTCTCTCTTCTTCTGACGATGCTTTCAACCCCTCAATAAACCCTCATTCGTCACTCGTACTTGGCCCTGTGAGCTGTACTCCGCTCTCTTTTGACTTCAGTCAGCAGGTAAAAGCAGATTTGACACCAGAGACGCGGTTACAACTGGCTCCTTTTGCTAAAATGGCACCGCAAGGTTCAGTCACTTCAGTCCAGACTAAAGCGTAGTTATGACGGAGCTGACCTTTCCATTGTCCCCCTCTCTGCTCTCATTATAGAGTAACAGAAGAGCGAGGGGGGGTGGGGGGAAGTGTTGTACAGGTGAAATGTGTGATTTAAGGTGGTATTGAAATGTCTTCACATATCATGTCACATAGCGTCGCACTCCTCCGTCCTTTTGGCACATTCATCTCAGGCTCACTTGCAGTCAGCCTCCATCAGTCTCCATGGTGATAACACACTAATCTTCACAAGCATCTAGTCGGTACTCGCCACTGAGTGGTGCCTCCTTGATTGGTCCTGATGAGATTTGTGGCCAATTAGAAACAATTAGGAGGGTCTCAGTGTAAGAGTAAGTTTGCCGATGTTGACAGGTTTTTAAAAAATAATGGCTGCATATTGTTTGACATTCTTTTATATGACATCCTGTACAACTATCAAACAATACTTTTTTGTAAATACCCCAGCTGCGAATTTTGATGCTTTTATTTGTATTAAAAAGTGGCTAAATGAGACTACAGTTTGTTGGTGAAATTAAACATCAGCATATCTATTTATTTGCTCACTAGTCCACCCTTACCTTGTTGTGTTTATATATCTATGTGTTTATATATATTTATATCATGCTATTTAATTATGTAAAATGACTCACACGATTAAGAATTACAAGTTTAGTGGGGCTGAAGTCCTGCAACCTTATTGTAGTTTGTTTAAGCCTACCTTTAATATGCATGATCATTTATTGCATGCCATACATACCACAAGATATAACTTGCTCTGCCTCCTCCAACAATATGTGTGACGTCCCTTCGAAGGGTCTTGGCCAAAGGTCATTGGAGAAGCGGGAGCTTTGGTTCAAATGTGATTATTCGGTTCTGCTTTGACATTTGAGAAGGAATCTGCCTCAGTGCTAATGGAAGGTACATGCATGATACCGTTAGAGCAGTGTACCCGCATGAACTCAACCGTGTTGTTAATGGACATTTATCTTCTTTTATGGACTGCCTTGGCTGGCCACACCCAAACTCCCTCTCGTCCTAATGTGATCTAGTCTGCCTGACTGATCCTGCAGGCCAGCAGACTGCAATCATCATCCAATGGTCACTTGAATATTATGCACTTATATGTATCCTTATCTGGTTTTTAAGTCCATTTGCATTGTGTCGGATATCTGGATTCTGATTTGGCAGTGTCGATAGAGAGGAAGAAATAAAGTGTGAGAGAATGACGACAGCCTGAGAGAGAGAGTCACAGAGACCCTATCAGACAGAACAGCCAGGGGAGAAAGAGAGGCCATGTTATGTCTAAACAATAAGAGCACTTCTTAGACGCGACAGCTGGGAGTCACCTCGAGGGCTGCACTCTATCATTTATCTGTATGTGAAAGCCTGACCTGTGCTGGAGTTTTAAGGACCAATATTAATATTTGAGTGTTAAAATAACTCATAATAATGTACTAATGTACTGCCTGATACGTAAACGCATAATATAAAAAACCTTTCCAGTAACGACCCAATTAATTTAAAAGACGGGCTTAACATATGAAACAGGCAAAGTTGGACCCAAATGCAGACACAGACTCAGGAGGAAGATGAATTAAGAGGATTTATTGCAAAAGTAGGTTGGTATGGAGAATGAGCAGGGAGGAAGCTGGCTGAGGCAGACAGAAAGAGGGCAGAGATGAATGGCGTGGCTGGAAAGCTGGCAGGCAGATAGGTGAGGTGTCGTCTCACTGTAGCTGACTGACTGCACTGGCACTGGATGTCTGTAGTGCTGGAGTTGAAATACTTGGACTGAGACCTTTTGCATTTTAGTACAGATATTTGTCGGGACATCCAGCTTGAAACCGGAACGTCTGGTCACTGTGTTGCTAACGTCAAATGTCAAATGACCACTGTCCACTGCAAAGTCCAAAGCTAACATTGCAAAGCTTGTGAAATATATTGTGATATTGTGGCTGTAGTTTTCTTAGAGTTACACATAAAATCTTCGAAAAAATGTATGTGTGGAGATTTTTAGTAGTACCAATATCAGCTCCAATATTGATTAGCTCTTGTTTAAGGTATAGTGGTCTTTATGTTGCCCTGTTAAAAAGTGTAGCTGAGCGGTAACCTGAGGCAAAACCATAAATCTAATTCACACTATATTCACTGTTATTTTCATCACACATATTCGAGACTTTGCACTCAATGAAGGCTGTTTTTCTCACACACATTGATCTGAGAGAGCTAACGTGACCTGTCTGGCATATTTTAGACAAAGGGCTTGTTTCCAGCCTTATTTATGAAATGTCATCTAGAATACTGCAGTAATTAAGCGTTTGAAGGCTGAAGAGCAAAAGCATCTGGCAGCCTGGTAATGCCCTCAGATTGGCCTAAATAGGTGCCGGCATACACGTCTCTGTTTTTGTTAATTAGTATATCAGTTGCAAGGTTGTCTGTGCCCTCGCACACTGATGTACAAATAGAGAGCGAATAAGGCTGTCACCTGCCAGCGAGATGCAGTGTACAGGCTTGGAGCACCAGGACTTCCGTGTCTCCTGCTCATAGCGATAAGGCTCAACAATCAGCAGGTTTACTGGTGTTTTGACAAGATAAGGGACAAACGGAGCTTGATATTGGTCACAAAAGAAAACTCAAAGAGACTCAGAGAGATAAATCACTACAATGCAGAAGACCACCACAGTGGTTTATCCCACATTGGCCTTAAAATCCTGCTTTTCGTAGAACTATTGAAGAAAATCTGCTCGTGTGTGAGACGGTTTTATTTTCTTCCAGCACAGCAGGGATTTGTCTGAGAATTGCATTATGTAGCACTAGCAAAGTAACTCTTTTTACCATATCAGCATATTGTGAGTGTGTGCGGGTATTTTATGTGTACCTGCTGCAACAGAGAATCCCACCTTTATGTTCTGTTGGGAGTCAGGATTAGATATTTAGGTAAAGAAAAAGTACGCTAATTCAAGATATATGGATGCAACTTTTACACATTCAAATGTCTATAAACACTAAACCTATGTTAGTTGAGTTGTGTACTTTCATCATCCCAAATGTTTCCAGTGTATAAACTCAGAGAACTCCATAATTTTATCAGTCTCATGTCAGTGGCATCATATGCCCTTTGTGTCAGCGCTTTTTCTGCCAGAAGCAGTCATAAATTGACCACATTTTTTACAGTTGTCTGGATCTTAAATTATCAGTGACACAAGCTGAGCTAATATTAGCAGCAGCTCGGCTCACAGCCCCTCCCGGACGTCCTTTGTCTGTCCAACAGCGTGGGAGAAGCAGTGATTTTTTAGGTTAANNAGCAGCAGCTCGGCTCGCAGCCCCTCTGGGATGTCCTTTGTGCGCCGAACAGTGTTGGAGAAACACCGATTTTTATGCTTTATTCTGTGTTATTACCGTTTTTAATCACCGGATCTGTTTGTTTTGGAGAAGAGGAGACCTCTGTGGATAATTCGACTCCTGGTAGAAACCTCCTGAACGATGAACACTGAAGGAATCCTAACTGGGAGAAGCTGTAATGACGGCAGTAGTGGTGAAGACAACAACTCCCATGATCCCACGCTACTTCACGACGTCATCAAACTCTGTCTTTTGTTATTGTTTTGCTGTGAGAGAATCCTAGCCAACGGCAGAAATTGTATACATATTACATATTGTACTTTTAATGACATTCAGCGGTATGATTTTTCAGTTTTGAGTTCTTCAAACTTCAGCTACTTGTTGCTCCCATTTTTGGCAATTTGCTAAGTTTCTAAATGGAGTTTGGAGTCACCATTAAGCCGCATGATCTTAATTGCATCTAATTTGATGTACTTTCCTATTGATTCAGGATATTGTGGTGGGAGATAATGCATTGTAAATGAGAGGGACACTGAAATTTGACCAACAAGATGGAAATGTTTTTCATTAAACTGAGCTCCAAACAGATTAAGCCTACCACACAGGACTATGATACCGGACCCTGAAAGTGTAGAAAATCCCATTAAAGTGATTCCATAAGGGATGCTTTAATGGGACAACAAATGATACATTGCTAATGTCCTGATGTTGTAATCCTCACCTGGTGCTCTGTGCAGGTGGAAACACATTTCAAGAATAACGTTCACTGCTTGAACACTTCCTGTTGTTAATGAGCAAGTGTTTGTGTCTCAACATTAGTTTGTGTATTCTGTTACAGCAGGAAAGGTTGGGTTTAATTAGGCGGGAGAATACAGAGGTTCAATGGAACCGGATGCTAACATGATTAGACGCACATGCACACATAGACACCTACAGGGAACCAGAAGTGTTATAGGTGTTTTACAAGCAGTGAAGTGGTGCTTGTTGTAAAAAAAAAAAGCCTGGCTGGAGGGACTCTGAGAAAGTGTTCTTTCATACATACATAAACATGTACATAAAGGAACAGAATAAAATATATTGTATGTAAAAAAAACAAATATATATAGAAAAATATATATAAAATATATATAGAAAGAAATATAGTTGACTATTTGCCATCTTTGTTTGGTATGGACCCCAAAGAATTTCAAATAATCTTGATTTCAGTGAAAATGACATTTGTGATGCAAAAATGATTATTCCCACACTAATTGTGAATCATATCCCAGTCGGAATATCTGTTAAAATAATTGCAATATGATGTTTTTACCATATCGTGCAGCCCTAGTTACACTAAAGGGTACAAAATACATGTATACACATGACTACCTAGTATTAGTGTAATTACAAACTGAAATAAATAACAATTTCAAACCAGGATTAGGCTCCATTAAGATAAATTACAGCTAAAGGGATCAGGCTTATTCAACCTTGGTGGTTTAAACCAGTGTTTCTCAACCCCTACTGGTACTTTGGAGTACTGTTAATATAAAAAATATCAAAAATAATATCAAAAATATCAGTAATGCATAGTTCCTCAAATACTTTTACTGATTCTGAAGTTTAATAATAAATGTAAATGTAAATTCAATAAACCACATTTTATATTCAATATTGAGATTACAGATTACATCAATTCACAATTAACAAGACCTGGATGTGGAGAATACGTTTGTACACTGCTACAGAGCAGGACATATTATACATGCTATATGATGAAGAGTAAAGGCAAAAGGTGCTCACAGACTCTGACACTACACAAAATGTATTGAGCTCTACAGTTTGCTCACTTTTTGTTCTTGTCAGCTGGGCTCAAGTCCAGCTGGAAGATGCTAACCTGGAGTGCTCTGCAGAGTCTTTATTGATACGGGCCTGAGCTCGTATATTCTAACTAAGCACTAACTGCAGCACATGTCAAATTAAATTTGGCTTCCACTGCAATTTAAATCTATTTACAGCACATCAGTATTGAGGGCTGCTGAGGTTGGTGCATGAAAATGTCATATTTCAGTCTGATTGGTGCAGCAGATTGTAACACCTCTAAAACTGGAGTTTAAAATGTATCTTAAAAATAAGCTTTCATTCTTTTCTAGAGCAAGACTGGCTCAATTTATAATCCTACTTTATAAAATACCCTTTTTAAATGCGTAAAACAATGAGGCATCCACTTCATTCCAAACAACCATGATTCTCTTTTCTCTTGGCATGATGCTGCCTTCAAGTGGTCAGAACACAAACTGCACCCTGTACATACCCTGTACTGAAGGTTTAGTTTGTCTGACCCAACAAAACCATCACACCCTTATTTATTTTGTTTATCACATCCAGCTCTCCGTTTGGATCTCTCAACACTTCCTGCACTGATCCCAGCTCAGAGGCTGGAAACTCCCATTACTGTGCATTGGTTTCACACTCATATATACTCATATATTAGCTCCTGCAGTATTTATTAGGGCTGTAACTCTAGAGGCTAAAATTGCTTTGCACCCAGCTTCCCCATCATGTATAGATGAATAATTTACAGGGTCTGTGAACACCTGAAAGATTTAACATGTACTTTGTAAGCTGTGAAAGTGAAAGTCCTAGATTGCCACTAGAGGGAGCCAGACACCACAGGAAAAATAGCTGTAAACATCAGTGTTTGTGCATGTAAAGGCAGAATAAAAGTTAACTCTCATACAGTAACTTTCTATGTAGAACAGTAGTTTTTTTTATTTATTTATTTGCTTTTGGACATTAAAAATAATCGATATTACTTAATTTTTCTGTTTTTTCTCATTTACCTCTCATCCTATTTCCTGGGAAGAAGGTAAAGTTCAGGTTATTGGCTGAGATACTGGCAGCTTCTCAAATCGTTTTT
>NW_023339651.1:4018474-4025843 GCF_004916995.1 Morone saxatilis | reverse complement strand
GAGAGAAAGAAGATTTGCAAACACGGCTGAAGCTCCTTTTTTATCACAGTTTTAATCATGTTTTTTTTTTTTTATTTAGTTAACTTTCCTAAAATGCAGAAAGAAAGAAAATAAATATTACCAACAGAGTAGGAGAGACAAATTAAAATGTGCCATCTTTGGCAAACCTCCCCTGTACCCTGAGTGCTAATAAAACTGTTCATATGAAGCCGAAGAAGTTCCGATTTTAGTTTTTGATAAAGTCGTGAAATGAAAGGGGGGCTTTGCAATAAATACACCTGTCAGCAGTGTTTGCAGGAGCGCAGCAGGATTCGGTTTACTGAGGCAATTATGTGCTGAACGAGACAGTGGGAGAATGAGTGGAGAGGGCAGGAAAATCCCCCACAGGTTGCCGTGGAAATCACTCATCTCCCATGACGACGACACGGCCGTTGCCACAGACAGAGACAGAGAGGGGGAGAGAGATAGTTTTGTTTTTGTTTGCCTCTATATTTGTCTGCTTACTGCTGCGCTCTCTCTCTCTCTCTCTCTCTCTTTTCTCTCTCTCTCTCTCCCTCTGTGTGTGTGTGTGTGTCCTAAGCTGTGCTACAATTTCCAAGGGGAAGAGACGTTGCAGCTTGACAGCACAGTGACATAAAAACACTAAATGTTATAAATTAAACGTACTTAGATTTATGTAGGAAAAATATCAAATTGTTTATACATTAGGTCCTCACACACACACACACACACACACACACAGACACGTGCACAAACACTTTCGCTCTTTGTCTTCTTTACTCACCCTCTCCGCTTCCTCTCTTCCCCTCCTATCGTTGGGCTCTTTACTGCACTACATCCCTGATCCATTAGGCGCAAACAAACACAACCAACTGTCCACATTTGGATTCATACCGACATATGAGATGTGGTCTGTGTACAATCCGTGTGTGTGTGCGGGTCAAACAGGAGTGTTTGCTTTTTGCCTGACATTTTGATCAGCTGTTCCATATTAATGCCCCGGGAACTGCCTTAGGAGTAATTTACAGTGGTGTGTGTGTGTGTGTGTGATTATGAGTGAGCTCTCTTGTGTGTTTAAAAGCCTCTGTGTCATCCTGTGTTTAATGTCAGGGTCGTGGTTTTACTATAATATGTTTTTTGTGTACTAGAGCTATATTGATTAATTGATCAACAGACAATAATCAATGACAGTTGATTCATTGTAGAATTTATTTAGGAAAATGCTGTTTCTAGCTTCTTCAATGTGAATATTTGACACTTTTTTTCAGTTTTTTGGGGGGTTTTGGGACTGGTTGTCAGACAAAACAAGCAAATTGAAGATGTTGCTTTGGGCTCATGCAATGTATTTTTCAAAGATTTCTGACATTTTATGATAATTAATTGCCAAAATATTCAAAATAGATCATCACAATAACTTTCTACAAATAATCAATAATTATGGTTGCAGGTCAACAGTTCTCGTTATTTGATGATATTTTCTAATATTTGTGTGTTCTGTCACATTTTCATTCATGAAATGAGCCTCAGTTCTCTGATTACTCCTCGAGGGCCATACCGCGTTCATCCTGTGTGCTGTGCAATATTGCTCCTACCCTGCGGAGGCCAGTAACACACACTTACCCATGACTTGATTAACTGCAGTCTGATGGTTGTGTGCACTGAGCAGTTTGCTGCAGGCAGGGGATAGCATTAGCAGTGGTTAGATCAGCAGCACAGGGACAGAAAGATTGACACAACTGATAAAAGGAAAACCATAGCAGAGAAGGAGCAGAGAGGAGAACATGACGAACGTGTAAACAAAGAAATAATGCAACCGACTGGCATTTTTGCTGCTGACCCACATCTAGAGCCTGACATTATTCCTGAGTATGCTGTTTCCTCTCCGAGCACATACACTGGCTGTCTAGCAAAGGAAGAGAGACAGTAAAGTAAGATATTAGACTGAGAGTCATGTCACTGTAAAGACACCACCAGAGACTGCAAGCCAAAACTCTTAAACCTTTAGACATCATCCTCTTTTGTTGGACTAGTTTTTAATTTCTGATCCATGTGCAGAGAAATCACCTACTGTTAATCCCAGTTTCAGAACAGACAGAAAGCCTTTAAGGGCTAGCACATCCAATTCATAAGCTCCTCTTACAGATGGAGATAATGAAGGATTAGTCCAGTAAATCCTATCTGAAGTCACTCTCTGACTGGTGACTTATTATGGTGGAGTAACTGGAGTTTGGACTGTGATTAGCCTCCGATGTAAGGTGGAGTGGAATTTTACACTTTATGAAACATTTTACTTACGTACTCACTTAAATATGTTCTGTTTTTAAGCCTGTTTGAGCACTGTCGACACCCAGTTAAACATACTATGATTTCTGATGCTAGGGGGGCGTTTGATGACGTTGTGAAGTTGTGTGGAATCATTGAGGTTGTTGTCTTTACCACCATTGTCCTCAGCTTCTCCTGGTTAGGATCTGTGTACCTCCAACGCTGTTAAATGACTGTATTTCTCTGGTTTTGAACATTGTTGTAATTGAAACTGAAATGAAATTGTGGTGGGTTTAGTAAGACTGACTGATTTCAACCCTTCTAGTTATTACTCTGTTGGACTTTGGTGTCTTCCCATTGCTACAGTATTAGGGCTTGGTATCATTTGACTTCTTTAAGACTTGAAATGATAGGACCACTCCCAGAACAATCTTTTTTGATACCTTACTTTTTAATTCATCACGACTAAGGCTACATTCACACTTCAAAAGATCAGACTGCACGTGATGTGTGTCGTTCATACTGTCAAGAAAAAAAATCATATGAAGTCTTATAATAAGTCAGATTTGGTCCACAGATTTGGTACGCAGTGTGAACGTAGCCTTAGAGTCTACAGCTGTGCCAATGGCTCTGTGTAGCTCACATCAGCATGCTGACATGCTTACAATGACAATAACATGCTGATGTATAGCAGTTTACTATGTTCATCATCTTATTTTAACGTGTTAGCATGCAAACATTTGATAATTTGTCATTACAACATATATATTCATAGGGGAACATGAATATATGTAACAAATTTCATGGAATTAAAAGACATTTCAGTCTGAACCAAACCAACTGACTGACCAACACTGCCACCTCCAGAGCCAAAATGCTCTCAAGCTTTTAGAATAACAAGTTTAATACCCAGCCTTAGTAGCTGCTGCAAAAGCTACTCTATGGATGAGAGTTTTATCTTAATCAACCTGAGTTAAGCTTTTCTTGACAGGAGCGGTATGAACGGTCACTATGTACAATTAAGTGTCGTTTACACTATATGTTGCCGTTAATGTCATTCAAGTGAGGTCCAAGTGTTCATTAACTCATTGGCTCGTACCCAGAAGGAAATATCTGTGGCACAAGTTGTACAGCAGCTTGACTGTTACTCTTAAAGGTTACATACAAAACACATAGCACGAGTCACATTTCCTGTGATGTCAATTGTATATCATCCTCAGGCATACTGTGTACAGTGAATACAATATGTTAGATCTCTGAGTCAAACAATATACCATAACCTATTTTTGGTGCTCAAACTGCTGAAGAAACATAATATTAAAAGGTATTATGTATAAAATGCAGGTTGTTTGCATTGAGAAATCCTCTCTTCTCGTCTCCTCTTTGTTATTGTCATTTTGTGGGTTGGACCCCCTTTCCAAATAGCCAATTACAGCTCTCTCACATCCCAGACAGCCAATAGAAAGCCTGCTCTGCTGTCACATGTCCTTGTCACGGGCTACAATCCCATCCCCTCTCCCATGTTGTTAATATTCAAAGGCTGCAGTCCACCGACATGAGCTCATACCAGCACGCATCTCACACAGACACATACCTCAAAACCACAAAAACATGCACTGATCTCTCTGCACACAGCTGTAAGTTACATTATTAGGACCATTTTGAAACATTGAGGAAGATCTTTTAAAAACATCTTAAATTGTTGTCTGGTATTAGATCATCAGGTTGTGTTATATTAGAAAGGAAAATCCTTTTTTGTCACCTCAGGCAATGATCTGGATTTTTTTTGCCTCGCATTAGTTAAAGCTGATGGGTACAGGTTCCTTGAAAGTAGCTAATTGCACAGATATCATAGTGGCATTCCCTTAAGCTACGATTCTCCCACATCTGAGTATCAGTTTATTATGAATAATACATTAGTATCTTAATAATTAATCCATTAGTGCACAGCAGCCTGCTTGTACCTTTCTCGCTTATTTCTAAAACTCAAGTGAAAATGTTTGTGGGTTTTCTAAATCATTGTTTTGAATTACAACATTTACAGTGAACAGTATATAGAGTAGAGCCGTTTGCTTTTTGCGCGTTTTGCTGCCACTGTAGTTTCGCCTTTGCACTTGGAAGGGGAGGGTGAAGCGAGTGAGTTGCAATCTGTAGATGCCACTAAATCCTACACACTGGTCTTTTTAGGCAAAGCAATGGTGATTTTAATCCAGTTAAATTAAAATGTTGGCAACCAAGACAAAAGCTAGCAGTTCTGTGTGGCTGTACCATACTGTTAATGGACTGTACTTAATAGCTAAATGCTAACATCAACATGCGTATTGACAACAACAATGTTAACATTGTGATGATTCATCATCTTAGTATAGCGTGTTAGCATGTAGGGTTGGGCAATGCGTTAACATTTTCCAACCGGCCACCGTCATTCATCACCCAACCCTGTTAACATGCTAACATTTGCTAATGAGCGCTAAACACAAAGTATAGTTGAGTCTGATTGGAGTTTAAGTAGTTTTGCAGGTATTGGGCATAAACCAAAGTATTGGACACATTTTGACTTAATGATGGAGCTACGTGAAGAGGTCACCAAAGTTTTCCCCAGCAGACATTTCGACTTGTGAAAGCAGGAAAGGTGTAAGTAATAAGATTCACAACGGCTCAGTTCCATTAAGTGTCCCAGTAAGCCATGTCAGTGAGTGAGCATTACAAATGTTATTAATTCTACTTGTGCTTTTCCTGCTTTCACAAGTCAAAATGTCCGCAGTGAAAATGGTCTATTGAGTGTGAAGGGAACATGAATGTCTGTACCAAAATGTAAGGCAATCCATCTAATAGTTGGTGAGAAATTTCACTCAAAACCACAAATGTGAATCTGGATGAAAAAATCTGAGGATCACCAAAGTCTTTAGGATTTATGTCAGCATTATTTGGTAATCCGTCCAAAGTTCTTTGAGATATTGAGCTAAGCTAGCCTGGCTGAAAATGTGAAGTGCTGTACAATCAATTGTGGACCCGCCCACCTAAAACTAAACCAAGCCTATGTTACATTTTAGACTTGATAAAGCTGGGTCTTGTTTGTCTGGCTTCATTACAGTACGACCAGTTAACGATTCTGGTTTGGTTAGTTGTCATTCATTAGTTTAACCGAATGGGATTCAGGCAGTTAGGAAGACCAGTGGCTATGATAACAGGGAAGAGGCTGAGTGAAGGAAGTTTCATAACAGGAGCATCATGGCTGCACTCTTACTGCACACTGTGCTCGGCTGGACACCCAGCGTGTGTGTGTACTGTATGTTCCCTGTGTGAAGTATCATCCTCCCTTTCTCTCTTTATCTCGCAGCCATAACCAGCTGGTACTAGGCAGAGGTATTCGTCCGTCCCTACTCCCTCCTTTTTTTTCTGCTGTCCCAGCTGCTCTCTCTACCTCTCTCTCTGCCCCCTCCTTTCTCACCCCTCCCACCTCCCTCCTCCCCCTCCTCCACCTCCTATCTCAACCTCCTTTCCACTGTCATTTCCATCCTTTTCATATGTCCCGGCAAGACGTCGCGGACGGAGTGTGTACATAGATAGAGAATGGCTCAGTGCTCAGGTGCAGGCGGCGGAATCTGGGAACCAGTCAAGCAGACAACAGGACCAGTTAATTTTCCCAGAAGACAGAGCACTATGCTGGGCTGAGCTGGAGCCCCTTCTTGGACCTCCAACCCTGGAGCTCTACTCACATACCTGTAACTGAACTGTTTTTATACATCATTCTTAATCAAGAGGATCATTTCACCTGACTGCGGACCATATAAATACATTGTTTTTATATTTGCTGTAATTGGCACTTGTTTTGCACTTTGAGCATTGAGCAGTGGAAGCAGCTGCCTTCACAGCGGTGGAGCCTGAGGAGGTGAAACAGAGGAGTATATACTGTCTCCGTCCTGCCCTGAACTGGACCTTTGCATCTGCAAAGTGCGGATAGCTGCTCAGGGAGATAAAGAAAGAAATCTCAAAAACAAGGAGAGGAAAATCCTTCCCAGACAATCTCCCTCTCACACACCTGTCAGGGCTCCTTCTCTGACAAAAGCGCAGCCAAGCATAGGCGGAACAATAAGATAATTAGGAGCAAAGAAGAAAAGGCTAAAGGGGAGACTTTGGGTCCACGCTCCATCCCTCCATTCATCCCTCCTTCTCCCACCTGTGAGGATTAATTGGACTGGGGCAGCATGGCGCATGCCGCCTCGCAGCTGAAGAAAAAGGCGGATGAGAACCTCAACGCTGCGGAGGAAGAGAAGGAGAAGAAGAAAGCGAGGAAGCGTACCCGCGAAGTGAAGAAAAAGGTAGAGAAAGAGGAGGAGGAGGAGAGAAGGAGAAAAAAGGGCTGAAAAGAGAAAAAAGAAAGAGGGAAAGTGATGGAGGAATGAGAGCACAGAGCTCACACAGGGGAGAGAGGAAGGCTTGAGACGTGTCGGTCTAGTGAAGTCTAGGAGGTTCTCTTTTGTCATGATGCAGCCTCCTCACACACACACACACACACACAGACACACTCATACAAGCACATACACACCCAGTGAGATAAGCGGGGTGGTCCCATTGGGAATACTGAGGGGGGTGGGAGGGTGAAAAAGACAGAGAAAGATGGATGAGCAGAGAGCACAGACAGAAAAGAAGATAACAGGAATCAGCTATAGAGGACAGATTGGTATTTTAGGCAGCAGTGTTGCTATTAATATGTCGTGTGTGCGAGTGTGTGTGAGTTTTGAAATATTTATTTTGGACATGAGAAACCCACTGCCTTAATGACTCTCCAAAAACATGTATCTTCATATCACTCTCACACACACTTAAGTTGTTTTTTTTGTTATAAAACCTCCATATTATATGTTCTTTGACAGGACGCATGTTTTATGTGTGACTTGTCCTCAGCCCCCCACCCCACCCCACCTAAGTTTCCATGTTAACTTTCTTGTATAAAAATGTTTTCTTCATGCCATCACACTGTGAAACCCTCCCTGGTTTCATCTGCTGAGAATAATGTGCGTGTCTGTGGTTCTGAAGTAAAAGGTGTGTGAATTCAGGGGAGGAATCTGTGCTGGAGCCAAAGGCGTCAGCAGTCACACCCTGC
>NW_023339651.1:3996795-4018452 GCF_004916995.1 Morone saxatilis | reverse complement strand
TTGTTTTTTGTGCATGTGTGTGTGTACATGCGTCACTGTGCAAGGACAAACCTAAGACTTGATCTCGGACACACAGGAGATGATCAATAGGTCTGACTTGAAATCAATAATCATTCTCACTGCAGTGAGAGCATTTGACAAAACATTTCAGCTGAAGTGGGCGTCGATGGGCGCTTCAGTGTTTGTATAACTTTGTTGACCCATTGAGTGTTTATTTGTTCAACTGTGATTGGCTCGTGCTTAAAATCATTTGTGTTTGCTCGAGTGTGTATGCTGACATTTGGGCTCGTGTATGTGTGCTTGCGTGTGTGTACATGCTGACTAGCCTGAGGCCATCATTAGTCCGGGGGCAGCCACCTGTCAAAAAGAGTCAATAACAGTGACCTCATTAGCATCAAGGTCAAAATGGATAGAGAGGTGACTTCCCGTGGTCACAGGGTGTCACCGTTGTTGTGAGGTTATACCATAAAGACGAGCACCAAAACAGCCAAATGCACCCTGGAGGGCCATATTGGAACATCTCATAATGGGAAAAGCGACAGCATCATTTAGCCTCAGCAAAAGCCAAGAAAAGATGTTTATGGTCAAGTGAGAGAGCCCTTATGTACTCGTAGTAATTATGAAACGTATGGAAGTCAGGTTACGTTGTTAGAAAGTGTTTTTATCCACCTGTTTTTGTGCATTTTCAATTTGCGCATAAAGAAACCTGTGTAGAAACGCCAAAAAAATAATTAATCCCCCCAAAAATGCATCAAAAATGCAAAGAAATCAGCCCTAGCGGACATCATGACATATACTAAATCACATGACTTAAACGTCCAACAGACAAAAAATGGTGCCAGACGAAAACATAAAATCCTTGTGGAGCAATGAGGGAACTTTCCCCAAATTAATACATGAAACAAACATAAATGCCATAAATTCCACAACCTTTTCATTTGTTCTAAAGTTTGACCGACACTCTCTTAATTTAATCTCGTTACGCCGTCTTCTCCTGCAATGCTTTAATGGCTCCCAACTGGAGAATTTGCACCACCAACTATTTATCTTGATTCGCCCCAACTCCTGCGTCACAGCAGTGGATGGAAACACGCATTCATTCACATTTCCCTTTGCAGATTTTCTGGTAAATCTGTTAAAATTTGTGCTTAATGAAACTTTTTTTAACTCACAAAAACCAAATCAAATGTTACTCTAACTTCCCTTTGGTCCAATGAGTTCTTCAAATTAAAAGACAAAATAAGTTTGTTTTTCATTAACATGAACAAATCTTGGTACACCCAACCAATAATAATAATAATAACAATTATGATAATAATAATGTTTTAACCTTTGCTACGGAGATAAACATAAACTCATAGTTCAATCATCATAAAGGCCAAAGTAGGTCCTCGTCAGGTGAATTTGAACAAACGACGTCCAATTCTGTCGTTTCTTCTCTGCTTTAACTTTTAGTAATTCACAGAAAAAAAGATGGAAATATAGTATTACTATATAGTAATATAGTACTTGTTGTTAGTGGTTAACTACTTTAGCCGCTAACTTATCCGTCCTATTCAGTGATTGAGCCCGGGTTGAGCACCGGGGCAGTGCCGGTGTTTAGCGTTACATCTTGAGTACGGCTCCTGTTAGTGGTTAGCTAATAGCTATGAGTAAATGTCCATTAGTAAGCTCCGTAAATCCCTATGAGTTCATGCAGAGAAAGTGCATGACATCGGAGGAAAAACTGAAAAATATGTGATTATTGTAACTGTTAACGGCTTCAGTTCGGTAAAACAAAAAAATGACACAAAACCGGCATTTGTAGAGTTTGTGATACTGGTTCCAATGTGAAAATCACTTCCTGGCCTCCATCTGCAGCGCACTGATGTGACGTCATGTGCAAACAAGCTATTTGTAATAAATCCCATTTGGGTATCTTCCATGGTTTCAGTATTGTAAATTACATTACTCCCAAATTTTGACACCAGTGTCGATTTGAAGGCATCAGAGGGTATTGATCCTCTCCACCGTTTTGGATGTGTAACAGATCTTCTTCATAATGACGTGCTTTCATCAAACACTGACAGGAACTCTAGGCTGAGCTCTCTTTTGAATCCTGACACTGAAGAGTCACAGTAACATGAATGTGAGCAGAAACGGAGGAGGGAGGTTTGACCTTGACAATGCAAGCTGCAGTTTGAGCCTGCGTGATCACAGATTTACAGTTTCCCCACAGAGGCAACAGGTGAGGGAGACGTGTTGCTGTAATATTACAGTATGTGTGTAGGGTGACATCAGCAGTTTCTCGCTGTTTGTAGCGTAATGTTGGCGGGAGGGTATCGGCTATCCTGGGCTCACTCAAGGTAAATCTATAACACTGTCTGCCCCGGGCCAATTGTTGGCACCATGGGGCAAAAAATATCCTCTCCCTCCTCGCATCGCCTCAATTACCTTTCTATTATTTTCCTCGCCTCACTTTACCTCACCCCACTTCTCTGTCTCTCTGTCTCATATACTGTATCTATACCTGGCTCTCAGACAGTGTAGATTTAACAGATACTACGCTACACTAGATGTCAGTGTCTCTCCCTTTATCGTTTATGCGCTCTCCTTCTCTTTGGGGAATATACGTATTTGCTTTCTTTCCGACGAGATGAAGATCAATATATTTTGTGTCTGTGTGCTAACAGCAGAGTCTGAGCCAGGACCTGTTAGCATAGCTTGGCTTAAATCCTCCAATACTTATAAAACTTATTTACACAATGTATCTATCTTGTTTGTTTAACCAACACATGAACAGTGACTGGGAAGCGAGGGTCACATGAGCGATGGGTTTGCTAGCTAGCACTAAAACTAACAAGCTGCTAGCAGTTCTACAGCCAACTGTACGAGCTATACAACAAATGTTATATAACCACACTGGTTGTTGGTTTGATAGTGTGGTTTATTAGTTTCTATTGAAAGTGAAATTAATAGACTACATATTTAGTATGTATTAATTAATCAAAAAAGTGCTTTTTTAATGTTTTACTTAAATGAACTTTCATCACATTATTTGACATTTTTTATTTGAGATTTGGGCACCCAAACACAAATTTAGATAGAAAACTACATTTTTGTTAATAAAACTATAATAAAGAAAATGAAACTTATACTGAATCTAATTCATTAATCTGAGTAACTGTAAATTATGTTTTCAAGAATATTCATAAAGAGTGTTAGTGCTATCTTTTAAGGAGTTAGCTTGCACTACATGTCCTCATTTATTGATTTTTTAAATCTCTCATAATTAGTTTTTTTAACATTTGAACATGTTAGTGAGCACAAATTTGGGTCTGATCCCATCTAAAATCCCAAATTACAATTTTTACGGATTAAAGAAGATACAACGTGTGAATGATAGACAGCTTTAGATTGCAGCAGGCATTTTTGAGCTCTGGGCTTCCAGACTTTATGCTAAATTAGCCTAAGCATGTCCTGACTCTACCTCTGTTGTTAAAAAAGGAATAATTTGACATTTTACCAAATAGCCTGCACTTACTGACTTTCTAGCTGAGAGCTATGAGAATCATTACCAATCGCATGTCGAGCATTAAATGAAGGCTGGAAGCCCAAAGCTCTCCTGCTTGGTTCTCTCCAAAGTTCAATTAGTATACAAACAGAACAACAATATGTAGTTTTAGGAGAAGTTATGCGCTGTAACTATTTGTTAATATGCTCACATGCTCGATAATTAGCTCATCTTCTTTCTGAATTGAATTATTTGTCTGTCTTTGAGGCTCGTATCCCTGCCTCTCGCTCTATCTCGCGTACAGACTCCTGCTACATTGTTTTTTAAATGATACTGCAGCGCTGCATGAAAGATCTTTCCTTTAATTTTAAAATTGATTTAGTAATGCATTCCTAGGCCTATGCATTCGATGCTGCGTACAGCATGGTGTGTTTATGGTTCTTACAGGAAGCTGCAAAACAAAAGCCAGGAAGCTGCAAAACAAAAGCAATGCATTACGAGCACCACTGAGACCAATTGACAGTGCAGCTGCCATTAAAGCTATTAGCTGCAAACAAACATGTACTGCAGGACTACAAGCCATACTATGCTTTTTAAGCTGCAATGCATGAACAGGTCGAGGCTCTTGTAGCACTGCACTCAGTCATGCTTTTCAGATTGGTTGGCTGGCTGGTAAACTGACTGACTAGTACACTATAGATTGATTCATTAAGACGCTATCTGTCTGATTGCATGTGTGATTGGCCAGTTGGTTAATTAACTGCTCTGCTAAGTTTTTGTCCAGCTGCCCAGCTGAAAGGCTGATCAGTCTGACTGATTGGCTTAGCAGAGCTGAACCTACATGGCACAGTATTTTAATATGCAGCGCATGTTGGTGCTAGCGTTCATTATGGAAAGTGTAACACATATGGATATTTGTGCAAAAAGCCATCTGTGTGCTGACCTTCCAAAGCAGCAGGAGAGCGAAATATTTAGTTTCAACAGGGACTGAAATTGGAAACAGGACAAAATCCGTGTTGGTATCCAAATGGGCTTAAAGGCAGAGAAGTGTAATGAAAATCCCTTCTCCTGCTCCTTTCCTTTATCATTTTGGATCTCATGCTTTTAGCCATGGCCTGACTCCAGACTCTTAAGTGATCGGTGGCGGCTTCACCTCACCTCCACTCTGTCCTTTGTCTTAAATAACACACACACACACACACACACACACACACACACACTCGCACAAGTGCATGAACACACTCAGGTGTAAAGACAATAAAAGCACAGGATAGATTCAGACATGAAGGGTTAATGTAAAATACACTATAACTAAATAAGTGTTGGGTTTGAGGTAAAGTTAATACAAAATGACACAAAATAACAATAAAAGAATGTTATGGAAAAAATATTATTCAGTATTCTTTATTTCTACCTAAATAACATACAGCTATATTGACAATGTTAAAGATATATGCAGATTATGTGAGAAAGGAGACTGAGATGTCTCAACAACTACTGCATGGATTGCAGTGGAACTCTGTACAGACATTCATGGTCTCCAGACAGTTAATCCTTATTTATAATTCATGGTCCTCTCACTTTTCCTCTGACATTTGTGGTTTTAAGTGAAATGTCTCAACATCTATGAAATGGATTGGTAGAATGTACACCGATCAGCCATAACATTAGGATTTGAGTGACTTTGACAAGGGCCACATTGTGACTGAGTCAGAGCATCTCCAAACCTGCAGCTCGTGTTCCCAGTCTGCAGTGGTCAGTACCGATCAAAAGTGGTCCAAGGAAGGAAAAGAACTGGAGACAGAGTCATGGGTGGCTAAGGCTCATTGCAGTTTCGTTGTGTATGGGGCTGTATAAATTAGGCACCAGAGGTGCCTAGGTGGTCATAATGTTTATGGCTGATGGGTGTATGTACCCTCTGAGCATGAACCGCATTAACAGATATACGCAGTTTATTAGTTTATTAGATGATTTGAAAATAAGACATGAAGCGATCTTCGAATATTTCCCTTTTGAACTGCATCCCATACAAAGAGGGGAGGGGGGGGGTGACACCCAACAAAGATCATATACGGGGGTTGATGTAGATGAGCGAGGGGGGTTGGAAACGCTGCATCTTCTGAGGTTTATTTTTGGGAAGGACTCGATTCAAGCTTTTTCTTTTTTTCTCTCTCTCTCTCTCTCTCTCTCTCTCACTGCTCCTCCACTCTGCCACTCCCCCACCCATCCCACCTCCCTTTAGCTTCCCCTCACCCTCCCTTCGCTGCTCTCTCTCTCTTTCAATGTATCCCTCCTTCTCCGCATCTCTGTCAGCTGGCAGAAGGCTGTATTGTTCTGCCACACTTCTGCTTCTGGGACTGGGGGGAGGAAGCAGGTTACACACACACAGACACACACACAACACACAACCACACACAACACACACACACAACACAGCGTCCCTTTATGACAGGGCATACTGTACCACATTAAATCCCCTGACACTATTTAAGCAATGATTCATATGAAGCCTAGTCTGTCTCCCTTTGCTCTATACACCGTATCTGTATTCTTTGTTCTCCACTACACCCTGCTAAATATTCAAGCCTTACATTTATTTTATTATTTCATCTGTTCTTTATGAATATACACACAATTTATATGTAAATACTATGTAGAAGGACACATGAAGATTTTAAGAAAGGAAATTTGCATGAAAACATTTAATATTAGAGTTTTTCTGTGGAAAAAAGTGTTGAAAATAATCAAAAACTTATGTAACAGTTCAGAAAACTATCCAAAAAAGCTTGCAGGATAATCAATTAATTGTTTCAAATGTTCAAGCAAAAATGCCAAAAAATTTACTGGTAGCTGCTTCTTTATTCCTGTGATTGACACCAAATATCTTTTGAGTTTTGGGCTTTTTTGTTGAGCAAGTGGGCGACACTGTGACACTTTTCACAGTTTTTCAGATTTTAAACACGAAATAATCAATTGCCTGAGAAAATGATTTGCAGGATAATTGAAAATGGAAATAACCATTAGCCACCGCTCTTTACTGTTCACTCCTTTCCTCACGTTTGGATTGCTCATTTCCCTTGCCTCTACATCAAATCAATCTACTCCTCAGTCAGTCAATTAATCAATCACTTTGTCCCTGGAGGTAGTTGGTTGTGCGCCAGAGAAATGGAAACACAGGATAAAACACAAATGATATACACATATATAAAAATACAAACACATTCATTATGTAGAAATATAATATGCAGAGTTAGGTGAGGACTCTTTTTTACATTTTCACCCATCGTTAATATGCCAGTATCGATTAGTGCAGGGATCAGCAACCTTTACTATCAAAAGAGTTGGCCAAACATAAAAACTAAAAACATATTTGAACCTCATAATGCTAATTTCTTTGTTGGTGGTGAAGAAATCTGTCCACTCACTCTTGTCCTCTGAGAGTTTTGGGGGGGATTTGGAATCCATAGCTACTCTCTAGAGACTAAAGACCAGCAGCCACCGCTATTGAGGTTCAGTAGAATATTAGGGATGCACAATATGGATTTTTTTTCAGCAGTAATGATAACTGATACTGCTTCTCATACCGATAAGACAGACCGATACGATAACCGATAATTTCACATTGTTGTATTTTACAAATAATTTTATGACCTGTAGTATGTGCACACTTTATGGCAAGAAAGGCTAAAGATGTAGAGAGAAAAAACGGTGATACAATTCTGACTCTTCAAATGTTCATTTATGTAGTCAAGTTTATCAAAAACATAACAAACTTACTGTTTTTTCATTTCTCTACAGGCAGATTAGTGTGTAGCACAGTGACATCACATTATATTGAAAGTATATGTGTCTTCAGGTTGCTGAATTAGTACAACTGAACAACTATTTATTTACTGTAATACCTGATAAGTTAATTTAACAAAAAAATTTAAGTAGCACTAACTTAGTTTTATTAGTGGAAAACATTCTTGATTAAGCAGCTTTTACTCGTAATTTTAAGTGACACAGACTTTTCTAATCTTTATTTGTTTGTATGTTTCTGTAACTTACAAAACTAAACTAGTGTCACTTCAAATTTCTAGTAAAAGATGCTTAATCAGGAATATTTGAACTTACAAAACTGAGTTAGTGTTACTTAAATCAGAATCAAAAGAATCAGTTTATTTTTTTTCAGTTAAAATAACTTATCGTATTAGTTTCTGTTGAGTAACTGATCTCTACCACTGCATACTATATTGGATAAAAGAAAATGTCAAATGAAACTCTTCCCGCTCCTTCGTTCTCTCCGTTGTTGCAGACTGTTGTCGTTGATCACACAGTGACAAGCTAAAGGAAGCCAACTTATGTCTGTCATTAGCAGAACGCGGAGCCATTTGTGAGATAATGATAAAAAGGAAGGAAAAAAGCATAACACATGTGGAGCATCCTCAAGCTGAAGCACCAGATGCCAACACAGACAATTTGACAGCACTCAGCAAAGATGACAAAGTCAGAAACGGGTAACCTAACTGAGGAGAGAGCATTATGAATTATAGAACGACTCCATTACAGAGCAGAGGAGAAACGACAGCTGGAGTGGAGAGAAGAAGAGCAGAGAGCCAAGATGACATCTGAAAAGAAAGCAAAGGGATAAAGGAGGGTTAGAGGAGGAGAGGGGAGAGGTATTGTGGAGATTGAGAAGAGGTCTATAAAGGTAGCATGTTTTATGCCCCCCTCGCGGCACCAGTGTTCTAATGTTCTATGTAACACGGCTGTGGAGGGGGTTGCTGGGCCAGAGGATTGGTGCAGAGCCTGCCAAGCATCGTGATTGGTGGATGGAGACGACATGGAGGGGTTGTTGGGGGGGGGGGAAACATAACACATCCCCAACATACTGCGAAAACGAGATAGCGACGGAGGAGGGTGAAATCAAATTAAAATGAAGGGGAATTAGAGAAAGCTATGCGAGAGAGATGCAGAGTTAGATCAAGGAGAGCGATTGATGAAGTGGGAGAAGAAATCGGAGAGTGGGCAGAGAGAGGGAGAGAATGATGAGGATGCTGTTAGGCCTTTTGTCCTCTCTTCCTCTGCCTTCCTGCAGCTCTGTTCTCTCCTCTCTCCTCTAAAGTGGAAGATCGACATGAAGAACTGGGACAGTCCATTCATTTATACACACACACACACACACACACACACACACACTCGAATATCTGCATATCCTCATTTCACTGAACACACCGTTGTTTTTGTTTGTTCATTCCTCTACAGGCAGATTAGTGTTTAGGATGGTGACATCACACTATATTGAATTAACTGAAATTAGACACCTCCATGTTGGTATGTATGCAGCTTTTACAGGCAGAGTTGCTGTACGTAGCATTATTGTAGCCGCAATTAACTTTTTTGGCCTACTTTTTATACACAAAATGTTCATACTGGTGTAAATAAACAATTATTTTTAGCATTTCCCATCCTTGCAGAGCAAAATTGGTGTAAAAACTAATTAAAAGTCTGCCCCATAAAGATCTATGTCCCAAATAAAAGCCCGGGCTAGTAATTTGAGTTTTACGGTATTTTCCCATTAACTGTGATAAGTGTTGATAATTACAATATCAGGCTGTCCAAGTTCCACCATTATGACCAATGTTAAAATACAGTAGCGAAGGCCGAGCCTGTCGCAGGCTGCGTCCCATACAAAGAGCCTGCAGGATACGTTAGTTTAGAAAATTCCTCAGTGTGTTAGATTAAAAAAAATACGGGGATATTATGTCTAAAAGAAAATAAGCTGAATGATGCTGTATGTTGTCCTCACATTGGTTACAGTATATCATGGTTACAGTATATGTGGTGGTGGGAATCAGTGGCAGAATGTGTAAGTAAAGCTACGAGCGGGGAAACACTAGCATATCGTATGAAAAGAGAGAAAAACAAGGGGCAGGGTTTTTTGATCTGTCAACAGTGTTTGCTCTCAGCGGGTGAGGTGTTGATCCATGGCACGGGTCCAGCACAGAGTCACGACACAGACAGGATGTGAGTCTTATCTACTGCTCTCCACTGTATTCTCAGGGTACAGCGGACATTTTAAGGGTGAACAAGAGGGAGGAGACCTGCCTCGATCAGACAGATGGACAGAGGCTTGCACACTCACGCACAGTTCACTGGAATATCTAAAACATTTGTGTGTGTGTGTGACTGAGGAGAGAGAGAAGGCTGGTCTTGGACTTGGGTACAGTCCAGCCCACTACTAAACTCCTATAAAGTCTTAAGTAGGACAGACGTTTTTATTATCCAGTACGCTGTGTTAACTCACACTACATATTGTAGTTGGTTTTTCTGCATGCACTGTAAAAAAATATCTATAGATTTTACAGTGAAAAACTGTCAAACCATGACAGTAAAAGACCGTACAGTACAGTGTCTGTAACAGTAGAATACTCATGACTCACAGTCATATCTCAAGACATGGCAAAACCTTTGTTAATACAGCATTTTAAAGGATTTTTTTTTATATTACAGACTGTAAATTGAACATAAAACATGCGAGACAAACATTTCTGACATGTCAGAAATCCAACCGATCGTCAGTTTGACAAGAATTTGTTTTAGTCTTTTTTATGCCAAAATCACCTCAGAGTTCAGCCCAGTTCCCGGGTTCTTAGCTCAGGTGATTCTTTGCTTTTTTCCCAGTGGATAAGTCTCAACTCCCCTCTCACCATGAACAAGTACAGGGGAGTGTATTGAATGTGTATACTGTGTGGCTGGATTGCGGTAGGCTGCTGTATTCCTGCTTTGTGTTGAGAGGTTTTAAGGGGTTCTCGGTTTATTTATGTCCTGGCCCACTAACAGTGTGCAGAGATGCGCAGCGACTGAGGCCTCTCTGGAATCATGGAGTATTTGGTGTGAGCCAAAAACACTGTCCTCATTTACCCGATTCCCTACTCACTCTCAATAAAGCACGCTGCACTTCTCATTGCAGCAATCTGTCCAAACTGTCCATCAGGCACTTCTGGGTTTAAAGGGGCAATACCATTAAAACTCTTTTTATTATTTAAATGAGAAAAGAGCTGTCAAATACTGAGCTAAAGCCTCTGTTCCACTAGCTTCTGTAACTCAGTGCAATCTCTCAGTTCACTGAGAAAGCAACTGCTGTTTACTCTCATGATTTTATTAAAGTTAAACAATGATTATTTTTTTAGCACTACAGCTCCTAAATCACCATATTAACCAAAAACACTCGCTTTACATCTCTTCAGTTGTGATCTCTGCTGTCTAAAACATATGACATACTGATGAGAAAGGCTGAACAGTATGGTAAACAGGATTTTGAATGAGGGTTTCCCTCTTTTGGAACAAGACCAAGAAGTTCAGGTTTCACTTCGGCTCTCTATGCGAGTTATCCACCGCTGAGGAAAGAAGGATAAATACAGAATGTATGATTTTAAAATGGCAACCGCAGCCCAGTATCTGTGGCTGGTTGTGGCCGCGAGGTCCAAGAGTCAGCAGAGAGGAAATAGCCATGCTGATGTAGTACGTACAACTAAAGTGCTCTATTGATTTTCTGAGCAATTCCTTAATTGACTTTGGACTGTGCCACTGCCCATACAGTGCTCCTGTTCTCTCTGTTTACTGTAAACTTCATAATTTCCACATCTGACTGTTTGTTTAATGTGTTGTTGGACACTGAGTGAAAATAATTTAAAAATGTAGTATTATTTATATTCATATAGCACCTTGGAATGCGAGAAACGTGTACTCTGTATATGGAAATGACAATAAACAAGCTAAATAAACTATCCGGTTTTAAATACTGTAGGGGAGAACAGCAAATAATATTTAATATTTTAATATTTTACTGTTACCGAAATTTTCTTCTGGCCTCACCTAAGTTTACCGTCCTGCTCTCATCCACTAACATGACATTTATAGGTCTGTTTGTGTCACTCCCCCGGACACTGAGGCAAAGTATAAATGTTGCAAATGCCATGAAAACAGGGCTTTTGCGTATGCATGAAGGGGCAGTTATTTACATTCACCATACATAGTGGCTGCACATCCTTGTTTGTGAGCTGTGTGTTCTTTTGGTCTCAGCCAGATGTTAATTTATTCATGACCAGCACTCTGTCTCTGTCAGAAGAGATTAACCAAGCAGCTGTACAGTAGCTGATGCTCTCCTGCTTTCGTGCTTCTTGTTGGACCTCATTGGGTTTGTCTGTTGCAGTAGTTTTGGACTTGTGCACCTGAGAGCGTGTGCTCTGGGAAGAGTCCACAGGATCGATGTCTCTCTTTGGGTGTTTCTGTCTGATTCCCGGTTTCCCCTCTGGGCTGGCCGGTGAGTCTACCTCAACAGTCACCATACACACTCATATAAACACACAGCCTTACATCAGCACAGTGTATGTAATCCAGCAGCAGCAGCAGAACGACGTCATCTGCTGTCGTCCAATGAGGAGAGGACGGAGCAGAACTGCCAGCCAATTGCAAGGAGACCTAATGAGCCTGCAGCTGACAATGAGAAGTAGTTGAAGGGAGGGCTTCCTGACGCACAGTGCATGTGTCTGATGTCTGGAGTTTGAACATCTTAAAAAGAGACTAAAAATATGTCCAAACTGTGATTCAGCGCCAGGTAAATATAAATATGTATATATATTTATATATTTATAAAAATAAAAGATCACAGATTTGGAGTCTCTCACATTGAACTGCAACGACATGTGAAAGTGAGGACAGAGAAGAGGAGTTGAAGAGTTTGTGCGCTGTGTTTTCATCCTCCTCTCAAGTGCTGTGAGAATACTGAGACTGCAGTAGCCGAGCGGCCAATCAGATTGCAGCACTCAACACACACACACACACACACACACACACACACAGGTTGCTTTTATCTGCCCATTCTCTGTTGATTTCATAATATATACAATAGCAAATGATATGGGCCTTTTTCTGAGAGGCGACGCACTCGCTCTTATCTAACCAATATTCATACAATATTGATAACAGCATTGATTCTATATTCAAAATGTCATATTCAGACAATGAGTTTTTTGTACTTTTATCACTTTTTTTTGCAACAAACTGGGACAGACAGTTTATATGGTTTACATTTTTAAGGACGTTGATCACATACAAATGCTTTCCTGTCCTGCTGCGGTTGATGCAGTACTACTGAGAGACCACTAGGGACTGATATAGGACCTGAGAATTAATGACCAGTAACCAGGAGAGCTGAGAGCTGTGTGTGTGCGTGTGTGTGTGTGTGTGTGTGTGTGTGTGTGTGTGTGTGTGTGTGTACTACATGTGTTGAACTACACTTGCCAACGCTGCAGTCTGTTTTTGTTTTGTTCATCCACACACACACAACACACACATACACACACACAGATTTCAGTATGGTGCAGTAAGTTACAGAATAGTTGAGTATCTTAAATAATACCGCTGTTGGCTTTAGACATTTTATCATTCCACAATAGAGCCACATCCTTTAGTGAGTCGACAGAAAGATTATTGATTAGCTGTTATTCATTCGTTCTCTGGTCCCAGCTTCTCTAATATGATGGTTTGCTATTTTTCTTTGTTATGTATGGCAGTAAATTGAATATTTTTTAACACTTCATAGACTGAACAGTTTATCTATTAATAGAATTGATAGTATAAAGAATCCAAACTGTTCAAATGTTAAATGTCCGTACACAAGAGGTCGTACAAGAACTTATAATGTAATTGGTTATTTAAAGCAGCAACAAGGAACGTGATTTAGCGTTCCCCTGTAAACAAAAGTGAGTAGTGTTTCCGCCACTTCGTTTGTTGATTTTAGGGAATATCCGACCCAATCAGACCCGGTGGCGTTAAGGATAACTAAATAGCCAATCTTTTTGCTGATGGTCTCATGTAGATTTAAAGTCCAGATGATATGAAAATTCCCATTTTAACCCTTTATGAACTAACCAATTTCAACCAATGAAATCATGACATTCACCGACCAATAGCTAGTTAGCTTGTGCAGCTAACATAATAATCCAGGAGGGTTCCAGGAGCCAAACTTGGCAACAACAAACCCCACCTCGGTACTTTATTCCCTGTTGTCAAACTGTACTCTGTTGGCATCGGATCTGACTGGAAGACATAAAACACACAGTGCTATTGGCTACCACAGCTAGTCCCTCTAACACTGAGAGTCTGATCAGACATTCAATGCCAGGTTTCTCGATACTCTGTGCTACAGACATATTTCAGTTGGTGTCAGAGACATATTAAGGTTTGATACTCAACACTACTGATGGGGAGAGCTGCACAGCTTCAGGAGAAATCTGCTGATCTCTGATGTTTTGTTGAAAAAGAAGACCCTCATTGGCATCTGAGCACCCACATCATCACCCCATCACCTTTGTGCTGTACAGGTTAATCCATAATGTCAGTGATTATAGGTTCTGTCCATCCCACAACATTCAATGAACCCAGTGCAACGCAGCAAATTTAGGATCCTTAGTTGCCATGGTAACCCCCCTCTCTCTCCTATTCTGTCTCCCTCCCCTCACAGATGTCATAAAACACCAAAGACGGATCATTAAACTGCTATGTGTGTCTGTGTGCGTCTGTGTGTGTCTGTGTGTGGGGGAGTGATATGAGTGTGTATCACATGGTTAACTCTGACACTGTGGAGGCTTTGCCAGCCTCCTTCCTACCTGTAGTGACAAAAGAGACACATTCCTCTGTCTGTCTTTTAGAGATGAAACAATAAATCGATTAGTCGATCAACAAAAGAACAGTCTTCACAATCGATACATTTATTTTAAAAATGCAGAACATTTGCTTGTTTTAGTGTGTTCATTGTGATGATTTGCGGCTTTTCTCATATTTATATCCTATAAATTAAAAGTCATTGATTTTATATTAACTGTTGGTCGGACAAAATGAGCAATGTGAAGATTTAATTTTGGGCTCAAGATTCTCTTGTGTGTATTTTAGGCAGCAGTAGTGGTGTATGTGGGACTGAGTCAAAATAATATATGTTCTTTGTAATGAAGGAACATGTCACCCAGTGCAAATTTGTAGCTCGTTGATGTGATTTTAGGCCAGGCTGAGTGCTTCTGTGCATTTATTATAACTATTTTCTGACATTTTATAGACTAAATGATTATATTATTAGTTAATTGTGAAAATAAATGTTAGTTGCAGCCCTACTGTCTTTCACAAATGACTGTGAAATGTGACACTCAATTTGGCAATTTGGTCTCAGACACAAACACAAGAACACTGAGAATTTAATGTCAGATGTATTTATTTTTTATTGTATTTAAGAAAACTGACATTGCAGCATTTCAAAGAGGACAGTCCTGTAAATCCTCTATCTTTGGACGTGGGGGGATCACATCAGAATGCACAGACCTGAAACTGTGGAGGAGGTTTCAGCTGCAGAGGAATGAGGAAACCCTATGAGGGAGCATTATTATGGAGTGTAGTACCCCACACTGCCTCCACAAATAATCCACCCTCTACAAAGTCAGCATGCAGTTCTTCGTCATAGCAGAGGATGTTGATGAGATTGAAGACCAGAGCCTCAAATTTCTCGTCCCTACCAATATATATTTTTTTGTATTTACCTTAATATGATCCTCCATCGGATGTTTTTCCATCCATGTCCTTGTCTTTCATTTTGTGAACTGGATGTGGTTCACTGCTTTCTTGTAAAGCAGAATTTACACATTTTGTTGAATATTTTATGCATCCTGTCAATTAGTCAGCGTTTGGTATGGAGCTCTTCGGTCACAGAACAATACTCGTCATTAGGTTCAAAGCGATGTTTCCTTCTATTTTTTTCCATTTGGACGTTATAATTCTGCCGGTTGTGACGCATCAGGTAAACAAAGCTGAGCGAGGTGACTTTATTTTATTCAGCAACTGGTCTGATCTTCATTATCATGGTTTTTAGGGAGTATTCCAGCCCTTTGAAAGTGTTCCACTGTACACCAGCTGCACGGGGTGAAGGTCCCCAAGTGTAGATCCCGTTGGGGTTGGCGCCAAAGCACGCCGCGTACCAGAATCCCCCAAAGCCTAGCCTGGCGCAGTTTGAACCATGCGTATCTTGATCTTTGTCAGTGGTGGTGAATTTTTGTCCATTGTGAAGACCTAAAGAGTCTCCTGATGGGAAAAACACAGAAAACACAGATTAAAACAATCCACATAGAACAGATCTATTTTCATTTCAGTTCATAAACTCACTATATTGTCTTCCATATTGGTAATCAAAATATGGTTATAATTTCTTGAATGTGAGAATAGGAAAAATATCCCACCTGCTGCTCCCCTGACGAAACTTCCCAGGTCCAGTCTGTATCCCTCCGTCTCTGTACTAACGGAGAAGGAAGAATATTGGGCAAAGACCTTCTGGCCCTCAAAGTCTTCCATGTCCACCCTCAGCTCATAGTTCTTGGACTGTGTCATCAGGTGCATCGTCTCCAGGCCTGAAAGATAACCAGTGAGGAAGAAACTGGTGTAAACCGAAGTAGGAGATTCTGTAAACAGGTATTAGTGCTGGAGGGCCAGTCAAATGTTTTCACAGTTTTTTTTTTTTCTTATGATCATAAGTGATATTGTGACTGCTTAGTATTCTCAAGTAGTGCCATTTTTTGTTACAAAATTTGTATTTTTACAGAATTGTGAACACATTTTCTGCTGATAAGTACTTGATGATTTACTGATGATCGATTTATCATTTAAGTCATTCATTGGTCCAAGCTTCTCACTTTCTCCTGGATTTTCTAATTTTTTTTAATGTTTTGGACTGTCAATCGAACAAAACAAGCAGTTTGAAGATGTCACCTTGGGTTTTAGAAAATCATGATATTTACATTTGTGCATTTTTCCCATTTTATAGAGCAAATGTTCGATCAATTAGTTGAGAAACTAATCCGCAGCTTAATCGATAACAATGTTAGTTGTAGCCCTACACCTCAAATCTGTCAAAAGATACAATAGTGACGTATTTTACATCTTTATGTATACCACATACATACATAGATATAGAATTGATAATTAAATTTACAAAGTTGTATTGTCTTCTTCTGGTCAGTAAACAAAGACTTTCTGTCGTACCCAGCCAGTACTCTCCAGCAGCGCTGCCAAATCCAGTTTTGTAGTGGTCCCACTTCATGAAGAAGTTCACTGTGCCATCTTGTCTTCTTTGAATGACCTTGTTTTTAGATAGAAGGGCGAGACAAAAAAAAAGGAACTGTCAAGGAAAGGCAAATTAAAGCCTCACTAATTCATATTTTTATATTAACAATGGATCAATTGTGTAAAGTGAAATGTTTCACTAGGAATGTAAAGATATATGGCGAGACAGTTAAATCGTGATATGTGAAGAGTCAAATCGGTGAGATGATAAAATCTGAATATTTGTTGGATGTAAAAATGCAAACACAACGTCAAATAAATGTTGCTCTGTGTCAACTGAATGTTAAAGTAAGCAAATGTTTGCTAACAGTTGCTCAATGTCGGGTTAACAGTTTGTTCAGCTCGACGAAAGAGGCCAGTTAAGTCAAATAATATTGCTTTCATTAAAAAAGAAGTTATTCTTTATTAGTTGAGTTGACAACCAATCAACTCTTACAGAAACCAGTCGGGAGGGAAGTAACAATATATTTTTCATCAAAAGCCTTCAGTGCCGTTCTTTGCTCTTCTTTCAATGAAGAGATACTCGCCTGATGTAAGTGATGATAGCAGCGTCTACGCTAATCTCTTTATTCATTTCATTCATTTAGTCATTTCTCACACACGTCGCACACACCTAGCTTTAAATCACGGCCATAGCGCATGCCGTATTTGAATGAAGTGAATGAATGAAAACATTTTGAGTCAGGATCTGTTGGGGAGAAACAACTTGAATTGGAACGAAGGATAACGTGTATTTAGATGAGGTTTGGATAAAGAATGGTGCGTTTGCTTTGTTCCTCCATCCTCACCGTCCACTTTTCTGCAGAACTGTCGGTGCCGTCATTGCTCATGTCACAGTAAACCTGTACAGGGGAGGTGGGGCCTGCTGGGTAGATGGTGTACACTCCGTCCAGGCCTGATCCAGCTCTGTAGACGTCACTGCAGTCTGTGGGCAGAGGGGACTGATAAGCTGCTACAGGCAGCAGCACTGCTAGCACAACTCTGAGCTGTAGCAAAGAGAAAAAAAAAGAATAAGGTTTGTCGATTAAAATGCATACAGCACACTGCATTACTGTACTGTCACCTTTAGCTTAATGCTTTTTCATATCAAGACAGGTAAGCTAATTTGTTTGAAAGGTCAAAGAAAATGTCTGCAGCTGATTTCATGAATGCATGAGTATTATACTCAGTATTGAGCGTATATTTATTCATCATGTCCTACTAGCGAGATTGACACACATTAAGTCATTAGGTGGGGATTCAGTGTCAAACTCAAGGAGACTTTACCAGGACAAGTGGATGTTGTCAAGACTGACCCTGTAATCTGTTGCGGTCATGAGTCAGGCTCTGGTACCACTGTATTCGATAGTCCAGTGTTCATACTTGGCTATCAGGTGGCGATGAATACATCTGTCCTTGTCCTATTTTTAGACTTTCCTGTAATGAGTTGTCATGTCCTGCAGTCATACTATGTTGATAGGATTATTTTACCTGCTTTGTCCTTTCTTATTGCAAAGAAGAAAGTAGCAGGGATGCAATATGATGATCTCTGGGTCATCATAAAAGACAGAGTAGTTTTAAATAAGGAATTTTACAGACTTTATACTGTTCATTGGGGAAACTAACAGGTAGGCAAGAAGGTTCTACCTAACCTAACCAGTGGCAGGCTCTTTTAAGAAGCCAGCGAGACAGCAAAGCAACTTATCTGTTAATAGCCGACAGTCACAAGTTTCATAAAAAGCCAAAGAAGGTCCAAAGGAAGTCGTAAAGGTACAAGGCAAATATCACAAGGACTGAAAAACTGATGTTCTTGATTACAATAACACCGTTTCACTGAAGCAGAGATGGCAGTAACCATCTATAATAGGGCTGCAATTATTTTAACGATTATTTTCATTATCAGTTAATCAATCTTTTTCAAGGTCACATCTTTGTTAAACTGTTTAGTGTGACCAAAAATTTTAAAGGTATCTAATTCTGAATGATATAATATGAAGAAAAGCAGCACATTTTCACTTTTGAGAAGGCTGGAAGAGACTGAAAAAAATTTATTAGCTAATCAATTAATCAGATATTTTTGAATTTTGAATTGCTTCTAATTAAGCTGGGTGTTTTGAGGTAGCAGCAGTTACACTGTTTTGAAGGACCAGTGTGTAGGCATCTATTGGTAACTGAAAATTGCTCGCGTCTGTATTTGATAACTTGGACATGAGAACGGGCTGTGAAGCATATAGGGGAAACTACGATGGCTGCGAAACTCACGGAAAACACAACAGGCCCTATTTACAGTCAGTGTTTGGTTTGTGTGTTCTGGGCTACTGTAATCATAAACCCATGGAAGGCAACATGAGGCATCTTAGATTAGAAATGGCTCATTCTAAGGTAACAAAAATATAACAATTCCTATATTCAGGTTATTACACACTAATGAAAACATACTTATGAATATTATATTCCATTGCTGCCAATAGATCTTTCTGAAAGTTACACACCTTTAAACAATGTTTTATGTCTCATAAAATCTTGACCAAACATGTACAATGCATAAAAAACCCATGAGTAAAGTTATGAAACACAGACTTCTGGCTCCCATGTTACATTACCATCATTCTTTAATCAGCTTGAGTGATTTGCAATGAACAGGCCGTGTGGCTATCCTGTAAAGAAAAAAAAAGACATTTTCAGCAACAGTTTCTTCAAAGTTTAATAAAATAATAGCATTTTCAAGTTTGAACGGCAGCATGAATGAACTTACCGTTAAAGAATGTGTGTTCCCTACAAGAGCAGATCCTTTTATATTAGCACACCTCTGCCTGTTGCATCACTCTGTGTTTTCCCAAGCAAACATATTGTTGACTTTGTTCCTGTTTTTTCTGACTCTTTGTCTTTTTCAGTGTTAGTACATCAAATATACACTAAACAGTCTTTCCTTTTGTTTGTTTTTATGTAATTTTAAAATAACCAATGTTCATGGAAAGTCCCCGTCCTGTAAGTGAGTTTTAATGTACTGTAGCTCATATAACTCCATGTACTCAGAGGGTTCCGAGTTTTTCATTTCATTTATTTAATTTCACAGGATTTGAAACTGGTAGTCTGAAATGTTTTGTTACCTGCTAGTCTGCACATACACTAAGCAAATGTTTTTCATTTTTGCTTTGCTTATTTGTCGCTTATTGTTGAAATGGTTGCAATCTCACTGCTAGATACAACAAAATCTTACACACTGGTCCTTTATGATGAAGCTTCCATAAACTCCAGACTGACTACCTTATTGACAGGATACACTAACATTTTATCTTGTTTATTTTATTTTTTGACCAGCTCTTCACTGACTTTAACTTCACTACTGTCGAGGTCAACTGTCTGGCTAGCCTTCTATAGTACCAAGTTAATGCTGTTTAATACCTGAGGAACCATCCAGACCCTGCTAATCTGTCTCCTGGGCTCTTGGCTCTGAAGCCTCGTCTGTGTTTGTGTCCGTTTGAGTAACCTTGGCTCGTTGCACTAGCCTGTTGTCTCTGCTGTACAGGAAGAAACCGTAAGAGAGTAGTTTGAGCATATTTTGCTTCCTCAGTATGGTACGATTACATGAGGGTTTCCACAGATACCTTCTTGTGCGGATAGATAAGGAGGCAATCCTTGAAGAGCAAGGTTTCCGGGTGAAGATTATTTCAGGTGCAGTGGCGTCTGTGTTTACCATGCAACCACCGGCCCAACTCAGTAGGAGATGGTGGATTCCGATATGGTAAGTCAGACAGGGATTCCCTAAGCTTGTGTCCTGCACACAGACACACAACTGGAGAAATAGTTGTATTTCAAACTGAGGAAATAATGATTACTTTCAAAACGTCTTATTTATGTATTTATTTTAACATTAAAGGTGTCACAAATGTTAAAACGTACATGACGATATCTTTTGTCCGACCAAAAGCCCAAATCTCAAAGATATTCAGTTTACAATCATTTAAACCAGAGGAAGGCAGCAAATATGGCATTTTTGCTTTTGTTGATGACTGATTTTGTTTGATTGCTAATTGTTGTATCTCCGACTGTATCAAATATTATGTTTTGTGTACTGTTGTTGCTCACTAGTAATGATGACTAAATGTAAAAGTGGAGTTTGTCAGCTTTTATGTTTGTGTTAGATGACTTTATTTTATTAAACAGTCAAATTCCCCCATTACACCTCCTCAGTTGTGAGGATTTGCTGCTTTTCTTTTGTCTTATGTGATATTGAATTGAATATTTTTGGGGTTTTGGATTGTTGGTCGCAAAAAGACACGTCCCTCTGCTGACCCAACATTTACTGGGCCATACAGGGCATTGTGCTGTTCACACGGTCAATAAAAATCTGATCTAAGTTACATATACGTTAGTTAAAAGCAGGGTCCCAATTAGAGCCTGGTGTCCTTTACTAGCCTGGTGTAGCTAAACGTTCTGACAAATAAAGGCTGGTCTCAATTAGAGGCCTGGATTTTATAGAAATTCTTTGCTTTTGCTTGAGCGAGTTCTAAGCTTCTTAGATTGCCCACACACATATAAATGTTTAAACTTTTGTCAATATGGACATGCTACACATAGTTAGCTCAGTTAGATTCTCCACAATTCCACCCAAATTATCAAATTAATGATTCGTAATTGATCAATTATTCAGCAGCCAAATACAAATAATATTCATACTGGTTTAAATAAACAAGCAAGTCGTTTGTGCAAAAGGAATTAAAGTCCTGTCCCAAATAAAGGCAGTGTGAACGAAGTCATAGACATCTGAAAGGGGTCTCGACTGTACCCCGTCTTTTTGAAGGGGGCAGCAACCCAAAAAAGTCTGGGAATCACTGATAATCAATTTTGTTGGGGGAAAATATTAATCTGAAAAGCAGCTACAGCTGTCAGATGGATGTAGTGGAGTAAAAACTACAATATTTACTTTTTTATATGAAGTAAAGTAAATGTAAGGAACTTTTCTAATGTATTCTGCCTTTAACAAGTGGCACTGGCTGGCACACGCTCTCATGCATTGGAGCAGCGCATTGTCGTCT
>NW_023339651.1:3974487-3996695 GCF_004916995.1 Morone saxatilis | reverse complement strand
TCTCTCTCTCTCCCTCCCTCTCACACACAGACCGTCCCTCCCCCTCTCCTCTCCTCTCTTGCCCCCATCCCTCCCTCCCTAGCTTTCAGGCTATAGGGCTAGCTGCTACAGTAATTGAATGCTCAGGTTTCACACTTTCAGCTGCAGGGCTGAGAAACATGGCAGTGGAGGAGGCAGCAGACTATTTGGCAGAAGTAAGTCTTTACTGTCTGTACTTTTATTGGGAAGTTATTGTAGCTCTCTGACTGTACACAGACTTAACCTCCTCTCTCCTGCTACATTACATTAATGCTAACAAGATTGGGGAATTTATAGGATTTAGTGATGTTGTACCGGATCCTGAGATGGGAAATTATCGGATGAGATGGGACATTATAGGTTGGAGGTGGTGGTGGCGGTGGGGGGGTCGTTGATGGGACGGGTCGCAGTGGCAACTCTGCTGCACCACTCTGCGGCAGTGTGTGTGTGTGTGTGTCTGGATGTGTGTGTGTATACGCCTGTGTGTGTGCTGGCATTCTTCACTCTGATTGTACATTTATAAATTCCTGTTGATTATTTGTCCTGTACATACAATGTTGTGTGTATACACTGGATTCACAGTGATGTGAATGGAAGCACCTGACCTTGGACAGTGGCGCATGCTCTGTGTGTGTGTGTTTGTTTTTGTGGTAAAAGGTGAATAACTTAATAAAGGGCAGAACATAGGAAGTAAAAATTAAATGAAGAGGAGAGAGACTGACGTAAGAAATTGACGTTTTCGATTAGCTAATTTTCTCATTAACTTAAATCCACTCAGTGAGGCAGATGTTCATTACCCCTCCTTAACCTGGTGATATGTGATATACAGTATGCAGTATATGCTAGCTCATGATTGGCTTACCGCTTGACCTAAGCAGCAGTTTAATGGTAGTTAAGCAGGTTTTAAACAGATATTAGCTGGATTTTTTGGAACATTTGTTTTACCTGCAAATATAAACTAGAAGAATGTAAATCTAATGTACTTTCTGTTAAATGTAACTTGTAATTAGTTAAACTAACTAATGTAAAACTAGTTGTACTAGATGTATCTGACTAACATTCTCTGGTCCCTCAGCGTCGTCGTTGGTTGCAGGGGGCAGCTCCCATGTTGGAATGTGTGTAACTGTATGAGTGTGAAGCAGTGTGTTCTGGAAAAAGAGCGACTGTAGCATTCTTTGCATATCTCTCATGGATAAATAAAGTTACACTGGAATGACACTTCAGCCAAAGCTGAACATGTCTCCCCTCTGTTGTTATAACCCCCGAAAGACGTCATTCAACTTAAATGACACAAATCTAAGGCTGGATTTATTTCTCAGTCATCAGAAAATAAGATTAGAAATATGAATCTGGTGTCTTTACAGTATATGTGCTCATGTTGTCACCATTAACTCCATTTAACTGTTAGTGTGTCCAACAGTCCCACGTGTCCACCAAATGACATGCAAATCTGCCCATGTTTTTGGAAATATGACCTGTTGTGAACTCAAAGCTTAAAACAAAGCTTACAAAATCAGTTCATTGCTTTGAGCCCAGCTACTGCCACTAAACCCCTTTGTTGTTGTTGTTGTTCTCTCGCTCTGGTTCTTTCTTTCAAGATTGTTGGAACTGTAAATCTAGTGAACCAGCCTGCGTTTCCACCAGTTTTTAGTTAAACCATTATAATCAGGGATGCAGCATCAACAGAGGGCGTTGTACAATGCACAACAACCTGTAGAATATGACACTCCCACTTTGGTTCCAGTTGGGAACCAACTTTTTGGTTTTGGAACCAATTTATTTATGGTTGAAATGCTCAAAAAGGTTCAAAACTAGGTGCGAGAACTGGAACAGAGCTGGTTCCATGTTGGTGGAAAAGGCCTGTTTGTGACAGCAGCATGGGTAGTTTTATGATGTTAGGCAGTGGCCCCCAGTTACTGATGAAGGTACCTAATATGGACAGCCATCTTAGCAACAGAAGTTTGTTCGCTACTTTGTATCCACCCATATTGTGGTGTACTGACAATGATTTTCACTATCAATTAATTGCTTATTGTTTGATCTAAAAATGTCCAAAACTAGTAAATAGTCTATAAATTGTTGTTTTGTCTCACAGTCTAAAGCCTGGAGATATTCAGTTTACTGCAGTATCTCATGAGAGAAGCTGGAATCAGTGCATGTCTGACATTATTATTGGATCTACAGGATTGATCAACTTATCATTTAAAGTTCTGCGTTCATAATCGAAGAACTGTTCAATGTGGACACAGGAAGAGATAAGAGATAAACAACATAGTGACAACTGCATTCCTCACGCTCACACCAACCAGTGTGGCACTTAGAGCTGCAGCAACCTGAGAGGCATGATAATGAATACAGTGGACGCTGGGCATTGCAGGCATTCACTTGAACAGAAGACATTTTTTATTGATTCTAATTCTGTAGTCGAATGGCCTCCGTGGAGTCAGTGACATCCCTGTGTGCATATGTACTGTACATGTATGTACTGTACAGTCGTGTATGGTTATTGCATGGTTGCAGGGAAGCTATAATACACTTTCTTTTTCTCTCTTTATCAGCTCATATCATATTTTCTTGTCATATTTTTCCTTTTTTTGAGATAATACAGTGACACGAAACAGTAAATAAGGGTTTAATCGCTCACTCAGGCTTGTAAATATAGTGGCACTGTTGTAAAGCAGTTACCTGTCAGACATACTGAAAGTCCATGACCCTTTTTTTTTTTTTTATCTCTGGCTGTCGTTAAAACATCCACTACATATGTATAAGCAGTTCTCTACGTCAGTGATTTGCAATATTTTATCAGCAATGAACCCCCTGACCAGTGCAAATCTGTTAACACAGCGCTGCAGCATCAGTGTTTAGTCTTTTATAGTTTTTTAAAAAGTGACTTAAAGACTCAGGACTATCTTCAGTCTGATTGATTGTCATATAATGAAAATATAAAGGCAGTGACAAGTTGTGGTCTGGCAAGACCTTGTGTTCATTGTTGTGTGATTTGTAGTTATTGGTGTCAGGTTTACTGAACTGGGAAATACTAAGCTGGACTTCAGCACTCTTTGGGCCAGCGTGCTTTCTGAGAGCGTGGTGCTTTGAACTGGAATTCTGATAATGCTCTGAGTTATGAGCAGCCAGGCCCGGTGCCACATTTAACTTAAAAGGCTTGGCATTGTGCCTTACAGCCCTTCTCAGGGTTCAAAAAAACCTCCTCAGCACACTGCCCTTCAAGGCGTACTGCTTTCAGAAAACAGTGGCAGGAACCATCTTCATCCTTTATTTTTAATCAGAAACCTAAGTGATACTTTTCCTTTTTTTCCACCACTTGTGTTGCTAAGCTTGGCTTAATTATTACCATATGAATTGTCAGTATAAACTGATATTGAGGGCAGGATTTTCATTTATGTTTACGTGAACATACAGCACGTGCTATATGTGAGTTGCACTTGTCATTCAGTTTACACTCCTACTGTATGTGTAGGAGTACTAAAAATGATGTTTTTGTGTATTTACTGGTGGTGATCATTACACTCTATTGAGAATCTCTCAGTCGTGTATATTTTCACAGGTCCACAGGTTCAGTTATTTGCTTTGGTTGATGCTTTCCTGCAACGTGATAATATGCTACACAGAGTCATGTGACACAGAAGCTAAGAGTAGCTTAGCCCTCCATCTGCAGGATGTCATGATGTTTCTACAGCAGAGATCAGCCTTTACGTTCAACCGTTGGCCCAAGTTTATTTTTCAGAAACGCTCTCTTCATGTGTGGGCTGTAACAGATGTCACAAAGTCATTGTTATCTGCAGTAGATTGATGAAAATAACATAGACTTTTTGATGTTAACTAGGAAGAGGGGTTGTGGCAATGTCCTACTTCAGTGTTGGTGATTTCTGTTTCGTTTGGTTGCACATTTGTGTGTGCAGTTTAATAGATTTGTCTCAGCAAGGTCAGACAAGCAATAAGGATGTAGTGACACTGCAGAGAGATAGCCATTAATGAAGTCACAAGATTCAAAAACATTTCCAAAGGCTGCAGTGCAGTAATAGTTATAATAGTAATAACAAGGTTTGCAGTATACTCACAGTGACATTTAATAAACTTGTGTGCCTGATGGTCGCAGCCTGGCGTCCGGTAAGCCCCCCAGTCTCTGCCCCACAGCATGGGTGCTGACACTAGAAACACCCCCTGTGTTTGTGTGCGTGTGATGATGAACTCAGATAAGGTCCATTCACTAAGTGGGAAATGAGCTCAGCGATCAGCTTTAGCCAACAGTTTGTCTACAATAACAAAGATCATGGTGCAGTGAGCATGACAAGACTTTCTGTAACACGAGACAATTCTTTAAATTACAGACAAAGCCTATGTGTTCCTCTGGAAAATCCAACATAATGTCATGCTATATGTTATGATGTTTTTAATGCTGAAATGCTAGAACGTTAGCATTTTACTGTAGGGTTTCCACTCTGGGGCTTTTATGGCTGCAATTTCCAAGATGTGTTTTGCATCACTTTACACATTACCCCCCGAAGCCAGCATGCCATATTTGGCAGGTTTGGAAACTTTCGGATCTCCACCAGAATTTAAAATATAGTTCTGTAGATTTGAACAGCATATGGCTGCACAGCACAAGTTTGAAATGTCTAGCTCACTGGCTTTCTACTGGTATCTACAAAGACTATGTCATTTTTGAATTAAGAAAAAACACATTCTTCCTCTTACAAATGGAAAGTTGAAGTCAAAACACAGGATTTAGCTCAGTTCAGGGCTTCTGCTGCTACAGCCTTACTCTGGTATGGCCATTAGCTTTTAGTGGCTAATGTTAGTGTAGTGCTGTGTAACTGACTAGAACATTTTTTTTTTATATATATATTATTTTTTATAACTTGTTCTTTGTTTTTTTTTTCATTTGTTGTTTGGCTGTGCTGTATCAAAGCCCAACAAACACAAAGGTTTGTGACTGAGTTATTAAGCGAGTGCCGAAGTTTCTGCGTTGGTCGTTGCTCTTTCAGAATGAATAGGCGCAAACAGTCTGGGGCCTTACACCGGGACACTGTGTCGAGCCTAAACATAAGGCTTTACAGCGAGGCACGGGCAGCCAACTGCCTCCTCTGCAGATGGTTGGCTGTATGCCGCCACTTCCTGTATCCATTTTCAGATTAAAAGTCCTCTAGCGCTTCATATGGTCCAGCCAAATACAAGTCTTGGTGGAGGTTGGAGGTTCTTCAAAAACAAAAAGTTATATAAATGTTATTTTCTTTGAATATATATATTTATATCATCTAGTTAATAGTAAGTTATTATTACATACTGTATGCTTTAATAATAATTTTCTTGATAGAGACCTGATACTTCTGTTGTACGTTTTAATTGTGTTATATAATGCAAAATGCAAAATTATTTTTTACCTGCGAATGCGAGTAGTGTCTGCAGTCTTCTTTCCAAATTCTACCAAGTCAGTAGAACAAATCTGTCTTGAGCAATATACAATAGAAAATATGTTACAAATGTCCCTCTTTTTTGAGTGCTGTCTCTACTTATTTCTGGTTTATTTTCAATTTATTTTGGTTTGGTAAGGAAAACATTAAGTATGTCACTCCCTCAACTTGGTTGCGCTCAATGTTGCTAGCCTGGAAATTTTTCAGACCCTCTGAGCAACTTTAGGTCTAAAAAGCCACTAGTGACTATGTCATTTTCCCCCAGTGGAAGCTATCCTTTTCACTACTACTGTAAAATGTATATTCTAATTGGTAGGTGAGTTTAAAGTCAGTAAACAGTAAGCAACCAAAACAAAATGAGTGGAGAGGCAACTATTATCTCGGGGGAATCACAGACTGTTAAAATGGTCATCAAAAGTCGTACTAGTCTGCAATTTTTCATAAATATCATAGAATTGTGGAAAATTTACTCTATACTATATACTCTCATTTGGACCCCCCTTTAATTTCATGGTTACGGCCTTGTGATCAACTCAGTCATGTCATGTTGTGACAGCAGGACAGTGAGACGACATGGTTTGATTGTCTTTTAGTGTATGAATCAAAGTGAAATAGTATTTGGTGTCAACAGAATTATTATTGGACTTTTAATATTAGTAATATTAGCATCGCCTTGTAGCCCGTTCAAACACAAAGTGTGCTTCTTACCAGTGTCAGTGATAGCTCAATGTGATTGTAGTTTAGTGAATTACCTTTATAGGAAAGTAAATGTATGTTCAGTATCCTGTATCAGATGCAGTGTTTGTGTGTGAGAGTGGCTGAATGATTTACACCATCAGCCTGTTACTATAATGCCTCTTCTATGCGTGAATGCTTTCTAGAGAATATTGTAGGTTAATCAGCACATGAGCAAGGGGTAATTGGAGAGTGCTTATCCTTTGTACTGTGCGCGGATCTGTTTGACTACATGGGTGTGGCAGACTGTAGCACTGCGCTGCAATCATGAAATCAGAGACACACTCCCGGAGACTGTCTGCCTCCCTGCCTCCTGTTTTTCATCTCTTCACCTCCCCTCCACGCTCTCTGTCATTCTGCTTCAACATCCCACTCCACTACTGATGTACTGTCTGTCACTCTGTCTACACAGACCGCCTGCATTCATCCACTTCCAGCCACACCCTGAAATCCTCGCACACAGACACAGACACGCACATGTGCACACACAGCATATTTAGTTCCCTCTCACAGAATCCTCGGTTCTGCTTGATAATGGTCTGTGACTCTAGTTGCGACGGGTTGATTGCAAATTGCTCTGTTTTTGTGGCTGCTGCTCCCCTGGAGGCTGGTGCATGCAGTCTGTGTTTGTGTTTGTCCCAATTACGCTGCCTTTTGGAAAAATATAAACAATTTTTGGGATGCTGACAGCACCCAGTAGTCAGGAGTTACCTCCATGTGCAGTCAGAATAAAAAGAAACTGTTTTTCATTTGTCAGTGGATGTGATCTTTTTCTGCTAATGGTTATAATTTCCACGAAGGCTGCATAATATGGTAAATAAATATGGTATTGTGATTATTTAGATAGATACTGCGATTACAATCATTAGTCACATATACTAGGAATGGTCATTTTTGCGTCACAATTTAAATTTTCACAAAAAAAAAGTCCTGATGGTGTGACATTTGTTTGAGTTTTTACCAAAAAAAACCAGGCCATCTCTGCAGAACTACAGTACTTCACTATAATGTTATTTAATATTTCCACTGGTGATTGAGGCGGGGGCATCCCGTTCCGGTCCCCCCTATTTTAGGCTTTATTTTAGTTTAATTTTCTTACTAAAATCTCTCTGAACATTCTTCTCTTACTGTCCAGTCACACAGTTCAGTTGAGAGAAGAGAGAAAGTAATGTTGATATTCAGAAGCAAGGTTTACATACATTTCCATTTATTCATCCACTGTTATCATGGGAAGCACCAATTTCATCATAATTTATTTTCCTTTAAATATTCTGCTTTGCTTGTAGCTTAATGCAAAGAGTTAACTGTATCTACAAAAAAGCAAACCTTCTTATCAATCAGATATAGTAAATCCCTTGGTTGCGGGCTTGGATTTGGCAGGCTGGTTATTCTTGGCTTGGTGTTGTTTAACTAAGCAGGCAAGACTGTGTTCTCACTTTCTTTCACCCTCAAACCTTCAAATGTTTTCTTATTTTGGCTCTTATTCAGCTTCTGCTTGCTCTCAAAGGGCTTGCCATAGAAAATTTACCCTATTTTACCAGCTAATAACATACAAGCCTTGAAGGGTTTATTCAACTTATCTCTCATTGCAGGGATCCATACAAATGCTATGACACATAAAGCTTCTGACTAATACTGCAATATTTTATATTATTTCCAAAATAACAAATAGCCTAGAACAAGCAAGGTATTAAAAATATGTAATTACTTGTTTAAAAATAATTCACGCTTTTTCTATGCACATTGACAGAGCAACAGCTTTAGTATTTTATAATTTATTTAGTGTCTTTTTAATTACAGACCATCCATGTTGATCTCCTCTGGTTTTCGTGTACCTGCAGTAACCTTTCTCATCAGCTCACTGTGGCTGAGTGGCGTTAACCAACCTGTTCCCTCTCTCTGTGTCTTCCCGCAGACGGATGTTAATGCCTGTTATCTGCGATCAGCTCGGGCCGGGAACCTAGAGAAAGCTTTGGACTACCTGAAGAATGGAGTCGACATCAATATTTGCAATCAGGTAAGCTTGCTACCGTGTAATCCTCAGAAAACAAGTGCACATAATAGTAAGCAGTGTTTGGATAGCACAGTGAAGCTGCCAGTAAAGACTGCAGATCTTAAGGTGTAAAGGAAATTCAATGATTTCTCCTTAAACACATTATACATGTGATAAAACAGTTGTTGAAAATATTCTAAAAGAATGTGAACTATGTACTAAATTGTGGAGTTTGACCGTTTTTCTCTTTTTACCGAGTTTGGGTTCAGGATTTTGTGGGCGCGGCTAAAAGTCATAAGCATAAGCCCGCCTCTAACGCTGTAACAGCATAAAATTGTACTACTAAAACATCAAAACATCCATAAAACACTGTTCTGCAGAAAAATCCAATTCTCCACTGTCCATGGCTAAATACAGTGCTTTCATGTCACACTATTGCCCTCACTGAAACTATAAACTCAGCTGAAAATTGAATATTTATTCAAATTCTGGCTAAATTATTTTATGTGTTGGGAAGTAAGGAAGTACAAATACTTTGTTACTACTTACAGGTATGTGTGCTTTACTTGAGTATTTAATTTTCTGACAACTTTCTACCAATAGATCCTCCTAAATGTCACACACTGGACCTCTGTAAGATATTCTACATTTTTCTTCTTGTTAACAAATCCAATGAACCAACAATGAATTGATCCTACCACTAACAAATACTGTGGTGTGTATTCAAATCCTGCTGTTTCCTTTTCCAGCCTATTCCATCCAGAACTCCACTGTTGTCCAAAAGCTATTAAAAACACATCAGTGATTCCTTCATTTCCTGCAATTGAGTTTGACTGAATCCTCCTCATGTATTAAATCTGCTGCTGAAAATAATCCCCAGTAAACATATTAATTAGTCCGATTTGCAAAAAACTCCAGTGCCGTACTCAGAGAGTATTAAGAGATGGACTAACACGTTGTTGGTATTGGTCTTTTCATGGGATTTGTGGACAATAACAAAAAATATAGAATAACAGTAGCCTAATACTTAAATAAATAGTGTCGTTACCAAATTTTTACAGTTGTTGGGGGCGTATTTTATGTACAACGGTCAGTATTACTAACTAAAAGTGTGAGGATCTATTTAAAGAAGGGTGCAATATATAGAGAAGGTTTAATCTCTCCTCATGTCTTGTTTTTAAAAGCTCTCTGTGAATTCTCTCTCTCTCCAGAATGGTCTAAATGCACTCCATCTGGCCTCGAAGGAGGGCCATGTGGAAGTGGTGGCTGAGCTCATCAAGCACGGTGCCAATGTGGACGCAGCTACCAAGGTGTGTGCCACCCAAGAGTCTCACACACATGCACACACACACACACACACACAGGCACACTGGCTCACAATGTATGCATGAATTCACACACACACGCACACTGTAGTTTGCTTTGTCAGCGCCTTCCCAAAGTCACATTGCTTGAGCAGCACTAAAGGAGATGAATGGCTGTGTGTTAGCAGGGAGGTTGAGTGAACTGATTTAGTGAAAGGAAATAGTCTATCTTGTCATGTGCACGACAGTGTTTACCACATAAATGTTTCTCGGCTAGACGCTATATTTCAATTATGTGACAGTGAAACTCTACTGGAACCAGTAGTGATGTAATTCCTTGCAGTAAACGTATCCATCAAGATGAAAAGTAATTTAATTTTTATAAAGCTGTGGTTGTGTCGCCAGTTAGTTCCTCTTCTGGAGCTGGTTGCACCAAACATTAAAAAATGTTAATATGCTAATGTGAATGCAAAGTAATGTGCTAAAAGAAGAGTAAATATAGACTTACACTGTTGCCAGGAACACAACTCCAAATAAATAATAATGTTGCCTCTATATGCTGGATATGTTAATTGACTCGCTAGGTGAGGAAGCTAACGTTAGCTAATATCCGACCAGAGTAAAGCAGCTAATATGAAATGTGGTAAAACTATCTGATCAAAATGCTGTTTATTAATGATGTAAATTGGGAATATTTTAAATTACATCTCACCAAATTAACACAAAACAAATCTTACAAAACATTGTGATAATAACAGCAGGCTAAATGACTGTTGGTGAACACAGTGCTTAGCATTTAGCAGCTGAAGAACCAGATATTTACTCTGTGAAGTTGTGGATACCAAAAATATAGCTAAAATGAGAGTGAATATTGGACCAGGTATCCAGAAACAGGACTCCAAATGAATGCTAAAGTTGCTTTGTGTCTGCTGGACGTATAAATAGGCAACTGTTTGCCAACAAGTTTACCATATCAGCTTTATAGGATGATAAAATGTCAGTATTACGTTCACAGCTTTTTTCCACTGCCAAAAAAACAGTTCCCGGAGTTTTGAGTGCATATGGACACGTTAGAGAAGGAAGCAGAGGTTGAAACCCCAGTTTTGCACCACTGCTGCACATTCTGATTTTATTCTTTATTCTGGTGACCGTTTATTCGTTGTTAAGTTCAGTAAACATACATATTCAGGCAAGTTCAAGTGACCTGAGTTGTTGTACAGATAAAGAGGAGAGGTGAACCCTTAGAGGAAAGGGAGATACAGGAGTTCAGATTCAGGAATGAAGGGAGATTTATATATGTGGAGTTTCCAGTGGCAGCAGGAATGAATACATGGTAACAGCTGCTGCTATAGCTCACACACATGCAACAGGTGCATCCATTAGAGCAGTAGTTCCCCAAGCTTTTCCCTCAAGGGACCCCTTTTCTATCATTAACTAAACTGACAACCCCTGACTAAATTAAATATCGGATGGATATTTCGCATTATAGTCAATGCAATGCATATCAGTAACAGTAGAGAACAACTGTAAAAAAGTGAACACATTATCTGCAAGAAGTTTGTGTAAAATGTGTGATTTGGATGAATTTCGAGCAGATTATTTCCTGTAAATTTTCTGTCTCTTTTGTATATTTTTTAATTTTTTAATTTTGATAGGCTGTTTTTTGACGAATTCAGTTCTTTTTTAGTTCTTTTAGCTCTTTGGTTTTTGGCCTTTTTACTGCAGGACAATGAGATATAGGGCTGTTATGTATATTTTTAGAGGTTAGAGGTTCAGTATATGCAACTCATTCTCATACCAACTCCGTACCTCACTTTTTTCAACAACCTGTCCTTTTTTTGTTGTTACCCCCCCCCCCCCCTCCACTCTCCCAGCCTTTGATTCACATGGACAGAAATGTGTTGAAGATAATTTAATAAGTTTCAAATGTTTTTCCTTCTTTTTCCAAACAGAAAGGAAACACAGCCCTCCACATAGCTTCCCTTGCTGGGCAGACAGATGTGGTGAAGGAACTCGTCACCCACAGTGCCAACGTCAATGCACAGTCCCAGGTAAAGCAACACCCACACACACACACACAAAGCTGTCCAAGTGTGAAATTATCTTTGTTGGAAATCCGTATACAACTATTGTACACACTGTGTCCGTGTGTGTGTGTGTGTGTGTGTGTGTGTGCTGACGGTTGAATGTGGGCCAGGAAGCACTGCAGAGCTGCTGACACAGCACACACATACACACACAGACACTGCTCTGGTCACCACAGCAACCATAATAATGTCAACGTCAAAGCCTTGAGCTGTGGAGATTAAGTTGCTATTGATGAGCTATAACCTTGGTGCTGTACTGAAACTCATTCAATCTTTAGTTTCTAAAGTCGAATCTTTGTTTTTTTTTTTGTTTTTTAAGCATCAGATTACAGTACACAGGAAAGAATATATCAGGGACAGCTCATATTATAAATTACATATATACATTATGTTATGTATATTACTGTGCTGTATTACTTTGTATGGATTAAACAAATGAGAAATAAAGTTTAAAATCAAAGGCGCTGGTCAGGGTTATTGTAGTTAACTAAAACTAAACTAAAAACTAAAACTAGCTGTGAATACAGAACATTTTTGTTAACTGAAATAAAAATAAAAAAACGATGAAAAAATAATAATGGTAACTAATAACTAAAACACTAAAATTAATAAAAACTAAACTGAAATGACAAATCTATAATAACTCTGGTGCTGGTGACATAACCAAGCTAGCTCTTTCACCCCTGCCTCTTAATGCTAAGATGAGCTTCTTGTTATATCTTCAAAATCACTTTATAGACACAAAAGTGGGAAGGGAAAGAAAGGGAAGAGGGTTCCCTAAACTATTTCTTTAACATTGGAAATCACAGTCTCTGACTGTATTTAGTTATCCAGTATATAAAAAGTGTTTTGTGAAATGTGCTGCTTAAAAAAGATGCTCAATTATTCACAAAGGATTGCAGTCTTTAATCCGTAGTTTTATTGTTTTCTTTAAAGCTCATAGTTTTAAATACTCACTGTGTCCTTGGCCATAGTTGCATATTTACTGTGCGGTTTAAATCTTATAATGTATGAGAAAGTGTTTGTGGAGGACCAAAACTGCCAAACATAGATGGTAAATAGATCCATATAATAGTATAATAAAGCAGAATTTTGTTTTAAAAAAAATAAAAAAAATAAGGAAATACAAAAAAATAAATGTTTGGGGAAATAAATGGCGGAAAATGCTAAAGGTAAGGTTAATTGTATTATTATTTATTTTATACTTTTTTGCATTTAATAGCATATGAATGTACTTTTTTGGGGGGCGGGGTGGATTTTGGCAGTCTTGGTCCTCCATAAACTATAAGAGGAGAGCTGTTGGTGCATTGACAGCAGTGTAAATACAGAGAAGAGTGAGGGAGGAGGAGGAGATTTTTTGCATGCTGAAGTGATTTTTCGGTCCTTGTGTTGCTATGGAGATGTGTTTTCTCGGCATTGTTCTAGTGTTGCACCACACACACACACACACACACACACAAACACACACACAGAGACCTTTTCAGCTCAGATCAGCTTTTATCTGTGCTGTTATCAGGTGTGAGGTATGTACGGAGGTGACAGTATGTACTCAATGATAAGTCCGCTTTAAAAGTACATTCAGTTGCAGAGTTCAGAAAAAATGGGGACGTCTGTTTTTGGCTGACCCAGTAAATTAAATACCTGACAAATCAAGGTACTTTATCACATTAATGCAAAAATGTTGTAAATCCAATATTGCCATGATGCAATCCTGCTTATTGATTCTCAACACAGGCAGCAATCACCTAATGCAAGCAGACAAACCAATAGGACAGATCTTCATAGTCAGCTTGGCATTTATTGTTTTTTTTTTATACAGGAACATAAGTTTTGTTCTTTTGGTTTTGATTTCTGGACGAGGTTGAGAAGAAAAGCTGTTATAATATTACTTTTGAAAAGAGTAATGAGTAATAAATAAAAAAAATTTGAGTAACAAGCCCAACACTGATTATGAAATACTGGTAGTTATCTTAAAATTCTGAGTAGGGGCGTTCCCTAATAGGGGGCTGGGGAGGCACTGACCTAATGCATCTATTGGTACCAACCAGGCTGTGCTAGCTGGAACAAAATAACGCTCCAAAAATAGGCATTTTAGCAATTAAAAAACTGGCATGGCCATTTTCAAAAGGGTCGCTTGACCTTATTTATACCAGAGGCAATGTTTTGCATGTGGTATAACTGTGTTGTTTTTGCCTAGTATGTGAATATTTCTGCATGCCGGAGTCCCTAAACAGTACTGGAACTGCATAAATTGGGTATGACTGGAAAGCTCAGCCACATGCTTCATGCCACCCCTGCATAAGTCAGTTCCCAGCTTGCGCCCCCTCAAAAAAGTCTGGAAATGCCCCTGATTCTGAGATCTGTTTTTTTCTTCGTTGAATGCAGTGTTCCTCCATAGATTATGACTTCATAGAAGATTCAATAATGTTCAGCTTCCTTGAGTAGAACAGAGAGGAGACCAACACCATGCTCACAATTGCAGGTCTGATTCAATGTTTTGTTTTCCAGAATGGCTTCACTCCGCTGTACATGGCGGCGCAGGAGAACCACATGGATGTGGTGCAGTTCTTATTGGACAACGGCTCCAGTCAGAGCATCGCCACCGAGGTAACGAGCACAAACAGATGCATACACACTCTACGCCTGTTTGCACACACACTCATGAGCCCATGACAGCTTCTAATAGCTACCCTTTATCCTGGCCCCCGTTTAGCCTCGCAGTAATTACACTGCAGCATTATGACTGTTACGGCCAACAGATTCCTTGTTGCAAATGGTAAATAGGTGCCTGCCAGCATGCAGCGGATCCTTCAGGATGCATATGAAGGCATTGTTTACTATTATGCAAGGGCTCAAAATTAATGAAAGGTCACTGTTTTCATAGATGAATCTGTTGACTAAATGGTAAAAAGAGTGAATAGAGGTGAAGGAGGGAGTCAGCAGGAGAGCCGGCGACAGCAGCATGGCGATGTTTTCATTCAGAGTGACCTTGGCTGTCTTCAGCTGCTACAGAGGGAGGAACTAGTGCCGTTACAGACCATCTGAGGCGTGAGCGAGTGTTACCCTGCCAGCGAGTCAGTACAGTCCATCATCTGCTGTAGTACCGGCAGACGGCCAACTGCCACTGAAGTGTGACAAGCACATCCTCATTCCGGTCAGACCCCTCCGTCTAAAGAGCGTTTATGAGACCAGACCATATGTAGAATTTACAGCATTTTTTATTCAGTTAGATTTTCACATTGTACTTTAGTGTTATGTGTTCTGTGGTGTAACAGCAAGTAAGGGATCATGTAACAGAGTCACAGGGTTGATCATTTCCATAGTCCAGCAGCTACTGTCGGGCTTTTGGTCTGGTTTTAAAATTGTAATATTATTGACAATATTGATACAGTGCCAACACCATAGCAATATTTCCAAATTTCTTACTTTGCAGAATCAGTAACAAAACCTTTTTTTTTTTATTAATGCTAGCACACTATTTTATCTCTAACATGACTTATCTGTTATTATTGTTGTAGTCTAATATTTGCCAATTTTTTATTTGAATTAGGAACTATCTAATCAAAAAATAAATAAACAAGATTATGAACAACTTTCTGCACTTGGCTGTGTACAGTTTTCAGTACTTGGTGCTATGGACACATTTCTGACAAAAAAGCAGCCTGAATTTTGAAAAAGAAGTCACCAAATCCTAGCCTTTTTTTAATGATTTGATTAGGATCCCCATTAGCTAATGCAGAATATCAGCTACTCTGGGGTCCACACAAAGCATTAAGAAAACAAAAACATAACAAAAACATGATAACAGATAAGATATTTACATTCAAAACACTACATATTAAAGTATTTTTCCTTTAAAACATATTACTATACACAACTTCTTCATACATTCTTCTAAATATTAATTTACACTGAATTCATAAGCACTGAATATACATACAACATAATTATATACATATTGTCACACTTCTACAAAAAGACGATTGATTCCATACCCAGTCTGTGACTCTCAGCCGTAGACTTTTTCATTCCTACTGAAGAAATACATCTTTAAAAGCCGCTCACATAGATAGTTTAATTGTATTTAGGGAAGTGTCTTTCGTTGTCTTAATTAAATAATCAAATCAAACCAGAAAACAGAAGTAGCTACACCTGCTGTTTTCTGAATATACAATTAAAGCTGCATCTATTTGTACATCAGTGTGGTGTACTGGTTTACAGAGCTTTGTCTTTGACAGTTCATTTTTCTTGTTCCTCCTCCTCAGTTCACCTTCTCTTTCCTTCCTCCTTTTGTCTGCCTCTTTCTCCTCTCACCACATATCGCCGTTCTCCTTCTTTTCCTCCTCCAGTCAGAGACGGAGTGAATTATTCATGCGGGGAAATATATATCCATGTTTGAAGCAACTCCCGGTGTTTAATAATTCATATTTAACCGTTTCAGTAGAGCATGAGGCAGAAGAAATCAGAGCTCTCCCCCTTTTTGTTTATCGTTTATCTGCATATTTTTTATTGCATTTATTGTATTTTTGGGCTTTAAATTACATATTTAAACTGTCATTGTACCACAGTACAAAGTGCAAAAATATACAGCAGCAATATCCACATTTGACCTCAATATTTTCTTTATGATTTGAATCTACACTTTTAAGTATATGAATATGAATTTGCAGTATTTATGTTAGCAGTCCTGTTACAATGAAAATAAGTTGTCATGTAATATGTACATAGCGCCATACTTTCTAATTTGTGTGACTTAATTTAAGGTTTTTAGCTCATCTTGTTTCAGCGAGGCAAAATTATGCTGTCTCACTGTGAGTTTTAAAGCTTGAAGATAAAGATCAAAAGCCTTCTTTTAGAGCCTTTGTTGTCTCTTGAAGTATTTTTAGGACATTAAGCGGACTTCGTGTCTTTTCCTGAATCCATAACGAGGCAGATGAAACAGGAGGGTAGTGCTTTGGGATGGCTTATGACTTTTAAAAATTCTTAAAAAGACAAAATTTATGCATGCTTGTGTGCCGGTGGGTGTGGGTATCTCTGTGTTTGTGTGTGTCTTGCGGAGATGCTTGCAGATCTGATTATGAATGTGTGTGTTAGCGTGCATGTTTGTTTGTTTCTCGCCGGTTGCAGTTTTGTGTGTGAGCTCTGCAGGATCTCTGCGGGGACGTTCTGCTTTGATGTGTGGGTGTGTAGTGATGCTGAGTTGGTTTTATGCAGACAGTCGACGTCCTGTGTAAACATGCGCCTGTGCAGTGTGAACACACACACACACACACACACACACACCCATCCTTGTCTTTGATGATTCATGGATACTGCTGCTAGTAGCCTCTGCTGTGTCTCTCATTTATTATATTGAGTGTGTGAATGCATACGCGTAGATGCGTTTCTTCTTGTTTGCCTCTTAGTTTGAGCTAAATTTCCTTTCGATCTGTCCTTGAGAGACACTGAACCTGACACTGAGCACTTAAACAATCTTTAGTGCATTAGCTAAAATGCCTGAATTGCCAAATGGATTACCCTGTGCTTGTTAAGCCCCTCTCAGACATGCATCCCTTTACGTTAATCTGATGGCAATTTAACATCTCATGACTGAATAAGCACCCTGGTCACTTTCACGTGAGCTGCCATTTAGTATCCGTCTGACTGTTTCTGGTGGTTCACAGGATGGTTTCACTCCTCTGGCGGTGGCGTTGCAGCAGGGCCACGACCAGGTGGTTTCCCTCCTGCTGGAAAACGACACCAAGGGGAAGGTTCGCCTGCCAGCGCTTCACATCGCAGCGCGGAAAGATGACACCAAGGCCGCTGCGCTCCTCCTCCAAAACGACCACAACGCTGACGTGGAGTCCAAGGTACGCTCTCTGTACGATAGGCAGGACTGCATTTCCCACCATTCCCTGCTGCCAGAGAGGAAGGGGTTTTATTCTGTTTAAGATACTAACCTGCTTATATTCCTAGCCCTATGATACCTTCTGGGAACTATTGGCATGACTTCAGGTTACCTCTGTCACTGAACCGGCGTCGGCGAGTTAGCGGTGTGCTATAGGTATAGGGAATAAATGTTGGAACATATAAGATATCACATGTTAATTAATTTGCTTTTTATGTGCTGGTAGGCGGGTTTTGTTGCCTTTGTACAGGCTAACTGTTTCCACCTATTGCCAGTCTTTGTGCTAAGCTAAGTTAGCCAGCTCTAGACATGAGAGTGGTGTTGATGTAACTCTCTGCAAGAAAGCGAACACAAATGTTTCTTAAAATGTCAATTTTTTTTACTTTAAATGGAATCATGTTACCTTACCTTTGCCTTTTACTATGGAAGGACGGGGGGGAGTTTAATTATCTTAACTTAGTATCCCTCAAAGTCCAGATGAGTGAAAACAGGAGCTGCTAAAATTGTTGAGTCGCCTTCAGTTATTACAGTACACTACTCAGCGGTGAGTAATTGGCTTTGTTTTGCCCTGTACACTCTGTGTTTTCCTAAAAATGAATAACATTAATCAACTATTAAATATTAAATATGCCAACAGAGGACTGTGCTCTTAAAGAAGTGGTTCTCAAACTGTGGGGCATAGAGCCACTGCAGGTGGGGCTTGGCTGACCAGAGGAAAAATAAAGTTGTGAAACTAAGTTCAATGAATATGATTTATGCTGGGAAAATAAATGAACAAGAGTTTGCTGATTTGTGCTGACCTTTATTTCACTAAAATGGGGGCATGTCAAAAAAAGTTAACCTACATCTTCGTCTATTTACCCAAAATCGTCGTAAGAGAAGGAAACACACATGTAGCACTCTCGCAAACACCGGTTCAGTGAATTTCAGTGAAACATTTTCTGCCATTATGTTTTTTTATTGTGACCTTTATCCCACTTTTTGTTGGTCTGGAATATAGATTATAGAATAATAAGATTAAGAAATCATCAGCCTTAAACATGTTTTCTGTAGCACAAAAATACAACAAGCGTTCACATTTTAAATAAAAGTCTTTACATGTGTCACGATCTATGTACGACTCAGAGAAAGAACAGGGAAGTCTTCTTTGTCTATCTTTGTTAGTTGAAGACACTAATACAGATATGTTGTCAGTGTAGAACATATAACAGACTATAAGGGAGAGTCTCAGTCCATTATCCAGTTGTGTGTTTCCTCTGTGTTTCAGTTGTTTTCATTGTCTCCGACTACATTCTCATGTACCCATCATACAGCTTCGTGCAACCATGGTGTTGGTGTTGCTGTTGTAGTTGTTGTGGTGCACTAACCACCCCATTCTCTCCCTCCTCCTCCTCCTCCTCCCAATATTCGTTCCTCTTTCTTACCCTACTGCTTCCCCCGTTTTCCTTTTTCCCTTCTAGATGATGGTGAATAGAACAACAGAGGTACATCTTCTCTTCTGTTCTCTTCTGTTCTCTTCTTCTCTCTTCTCCTCTCCTCTCCTCTCCTCTCCTCTCCTCTCCTCTCCTCTCCTCTCTTCTGTCATTGTTCACTCACAGTCACCATTTGCAAAGCCAAAGCCTTCTGTCTGCTAGCATGAACGCTAAATGCTGGCATGAATGCCTTTGCTGCTGACAGCTCCTCACCTGTGTGCCTGTTTTTTAAGCCTGCATCGCATTTCGACTTCCTGCTTTGTGTGAATCCAGTGGCTTGCTGCTTTTGGTCAGAGATGAAATAAATAACAGTAGACATATACCTAGATCTTTTAAAACCATTTTCCCTTCATTATGTGTAGACTAAACTAGATATTTTAGTGTACTGTAAATTCTCATGTAATAGCAGGGGGCCAAAGCCAGCACTAATTCCATCAGTACAACAACAGTCATGTTATATTTACCACTTTTGCTCTTCTGGTTTCTATTGTGTCCATTTTTAGTAGAAAATTACAGAGTTTTTAGTTTGAAACTCTCCCAGTTTACTGCCTTCACCGTCATGAGCCAAACTGAAAGTCATATTCAGGGGTGTTTTCAGACTTTTTTGATTGGGGTGGCATAAATGGGGCACTGACTTATGCAGGATTGGCATGAAGTATGTATCTCAGATTTCCATTCATTCCCAATTTATGCAATTACAATAGTGTTTGGAGACCCCAGTATGGTGTAACTATTTAAATACAGTAGGCTATACAAATTGAATACATTACATTTATACCACGTGCAAAAAACTGCATGGTTTTTGTCCAAAAAATGCATGTCTGCAAAGGGGAGACTCATGGGTACCCATACAACCCATTTTCATTCAGAGATCTTGAGGTCAGAGGTCAAGGGATCCCTTTGAAGGTTTTGAACCCTATTTTAAACATAAATACCTGTTTCATACACACATTAATTCCAGTTTTACCAACCAATATTAAGTTGCTGTCAATGAAACTCAGCACTACATGTAGATTTTTTTTTTTTTTTTAAATCTTCCCAGTAACTGGATAGAAAGAATACTTTGTCTGCCCGAATCAGCTGGAAGTGCTGAGCTGCATTCACTGTTGAGTTAAAGTTGAAAAGACTGGAATTAATTAGTGAGAATGACATGACTGTTGTTGTTGTGATGGATTTACATAAATAATACGGAATTTATCGAGACAGCAGGTAAACAAGGAAGAAGTTTTGAGTTTGCATTAACTGGGGAGCCGGTAAAATAAGAAATAAAAGCCTGTCTCTAATATAAACCTGTTCCAAATAAAAGCCTGGCTCTCTGCCACTGAGGTAAATAAAGGCCAGTTTTTAAGAGTATTTGAGAGACATAGTAGTTAATCTTATCCAGTGGAATAGCTGCTACAGCAAAAAAATCAAAAGCCTAATTTACATTCAAATCGATTTAAGGATTTTTCTTCACAGACCTCCTGAAGGTCTAACACATAGTGTCTAGTGCAAAAATATGTATAATATTTCAAGAGACTTCATTCCTGATGCATTTTCCTGCTATCCACTTCTGGATCTATCATTAAACAGTACTACTGGTAGATCTCAGTTGTTACTTTCTGGTCAAGCTGCAACGTGTATAAGCTGGACATACTACCCCCTGTCTTTAAATGTTATTTTAAACCTGACTATACTCTCAGCTAAGCCCAGCCTTAATAAAGACGTACTGCTGAGCCTTAAATGAATATTTGGACGTTTTTGGGAAATACTCTTATTTGCTTTCTTGCTGTGAAAAATCAATATCACTCTGATATCTGTGTGGTAAATATGAAGAAAAAGCAGCAGTCAGTTAGCTTAGCTTAGCATAAAGACTGGAGACATGGGAAAACAACTAGCCTGGCTCTCTCCAAAGGTAACAAATTCTGCCTGAAAGCACCTAGAAAGTTCACTTATTAACACATTTTATCTTGTTTGTCTCCATCTGCCTCACAATGAGGATAAGGATACAGGAAGTCCCTAACTTTCCTCAGTTTTTTTTGTGCTAAAGCTAAGCTAACCAGCTGCTGGCTGCAGCTTCATATTTACAATATAGACATGAGAGTGGTATTGATCTTTCTGCAATAGCACAAATAAGTGAAAATGTTTGCCAAAATTTGAACTATTCCTTTAATATCTTTGTAGAAGAAACAACATTTTATAATAATTATGAACTTGAATCATAAAAAGTGATTTTCTATCTGTATGGTTTGGCCAGAAAATGACTGGTGCGCATTGCTCGTGAGTGCCACATCATTTAACCCTCACCCTTTAGGTTTTTGTCCTCATTTAATGTAAATGGTTCAGTACTTGTCTGCGTTCCTCTCATGTCTTGGTATGATCAAGAAACATTAAATTACGTATTACCGTAGAGCCAGCTAACATGGCAGCCAACATGACGCAAGCTGTGTCAGGTTGCAGTGCATTTTATTCAAAGCAAGAACTCACCGCAGAACATCAGAGTTTGCATCCGCTAGCCTTGTTGTCTTTGGCTGTTTCAGAATATACTAGTACAGGTTTTTATCTTTTCCCCCTTGACTTCTCTTTTCCATTCACAGTTCTGTAATGTGATCCTACTCGAGTTACAATAATATTTGTGACATCCAACTAGAAAAAAGTGCTATTGTTCCTTGCACTGCTTGAGTGATTGCTTTTGATGCACATGGTCTTGAATATTAGATTTATTCCAGTGTCGTATATCCTGCAAATTGCTAATGTCTAAAGTAGCATAAATTAAATTTGGTCGCGCACAGGATCATCTGTCTCTCATCCAGCTGTCAGTGAGAGGAAAAACTGGCTGAAGTGGAGCTTTAGCATGCCGATAGATTGTATTTAATTGCGTTTTTTAACAAACATGAGCCTGACATTGTGCTGACTGTCCTGTGAGATAATGCTAATTACTGTCACTGTGCCCAGAAAGCGGTTTAATCCACTTTCAATAGAACAGCTCCTTGATTTCACTCTCAGTGACATGATCAATAGCATGTTGACCTTTCCTGTTTGATGCTTTGGAAAAGTTACTTATTTGCTTATTTTTACCAGTTAATACTGATCTAATTATGGTGTATTTATGTGCTGGATGAAGAGATTTGTCCTGGTTACTTTGACATCTTAATGTTTTTTTTTACCTACTGTTAGGCCTCTGAAGTGATGGCGTCTTTAAAGCAGCCTTTTCAGAACTATTAAATCGAGGGGTGTAAGAAAATATTGGACACTATTGTATCGCCATATTTGTTTTGTGATATTATATCGATCCTCAGAA
>NW_023339651.1:3954723-3974387 GCF_004916995.1 Morone saxatilis | reverse complement strand
TGAGCCAGAAACCTCAAAGTCAAGCGAGTAAGAGAGGGAGGGAGGGAGGGAGGGAGGAAGAGTGTACGTGTTGGCGAGTGAAGAGTGAGTTGTAAAGAAAAGTATCTATTTCAGTCCAGCATACTTTTTTTATTTTTTTTACAGCTTAAGAGTCAATTATTTCCACACATGCTTGTCTGGTTTGCATGAGAGAAAAAGTGAAAAAAGAAGGGAAAAAAAGGAGAGAAGGTTCCTCTTTTGTACTGTAGTTTCCATTCGGCGTTCCAGATTTGTCTTACGCCAGCTCCGCAAAGACCTGCAGAGCGACACACGAAGCGGTTTTGGATTATTTTTTAATACTTTAAAATGTTTATATTTTTGTATTGATTTTCTGTGTTTTAGAATGGTTTCACTCCCCTGCACATTGCTTGCAAGAAAAACAGAGTCAAGGTGATGGAGCTACTTCTGAAGCATGGAGCGTCTATACAGGCAGTCACTGAGGTAGGTGTGTGTGTGTGTGTGTGTGTGTGTGTGTTTGTCTTTTTCTGTAATCAGTTTTACAGCAAAAAAAAAGCTGCAGTTGAAATGTCTTCTACTTGCACTCTGTGAACTTCTGGGAGCATCACTGGAGAGAGTAGGCAGGTAGACATGATAATGCAAAAAACTAAAAACTAAGCTAATGCATTTTCTGCCTCTTTGTACTTCAGTTCCTGCACATTTCAGAGTAAAATACTCGTTTTACTCCACTGACAGCTGTAGTTAATTTGAAGATTAAAATTTGAAATACTGCACACGCTGCAAAAATCTTCATCTAAGTATCTGAGTCATGTTTGTCTGTTACTGAATAAAACTCATATTTTCTTAACCCTATCAGTCCCAGTCGGGCTTGTACACACACCGATTGAACAATTTAGCTGTCAATCAACATATCAATATTCCTGGTTCTTATGGACACAATCCACTATCACACTCAGCTATAACCCTTCTTTGTGTGCTGATCCAAGCAACATTTGATCAGTTTTTGTTTTGTTCTGTTCACCCTTATAGGAGGCTGTTATTTATTGGCTTTATATGCCTTTAATGAATTATACAGTCTAGTAGCTGTCAGAAAAGTTTGTAATTTATTAGTTATGGGGTTATTGTAAGATTATAGTAGCTGTCAGTTTCACCAAAAACCTCACAGATGTTACTGGTTAGTTGTGTTACTGTTCTGTGATGGGCTATCATATCTGACACCTTCACAGTTCAAATAAAATGCATTTTGTAAAACTTTTTTCAAGGCTGTCCCACATTTTACACACATATCATCCATTATAAATCTCCATTTACTTCAAATACATCTTCAAGGAATCCTGGTTGTTCCAGAAAGAAAATATTTGGAGCTAATAAAAGCCTTTGAGACATAACTGGAAGAAGGAAGAAAGTTTTTGGCATTAAAAGGTTAAAACAATTTGCCACTGCGGAGAGATGATTTCAGCCTCTTTAAATAGAAGTCACCTGGTCTCATGACTTTTCTTGATTCGACAGCAATCCCTTATTCTGCCTTCTTTTAAGATTCTCACAGTTGTTTCTAAAATGTTCTTGAAACAAGCTGATTTCTGTCGGAAACAAGTTGAAACCTAACTAAACTTAAGAAAAGGAGGCTTTCAGGACTCAATAACTTAATATTGTGCAGCACTAAACATAATGTCATCATGTAAAGTAAAATCAGATGCACATACTGTGACATACTGCAGACATGTTGATGCTTTATGTACATTTTACTTATTAAACTTCAGTACTTTTTCTTAAGTAACATTTTGAATGCAGGACTTGTAATTGAGTATTTCACTCATGCATTCGTCCCCTCCTCTGTGTGTCTCTTCACTCTACAGTCTGGTCTGACTCCGATCCATGTTGCAGCATTTATGGGACATGACAACATCGTCCACCAGCTAATCAACCACGGGGCTTCGCCAAACACAAGCAATGTGGTGAGTTCTACGTTTTTGTACTTTTTACTAAATTACATTTAACAGTTGTACGTACTAGTTGCTTTGTCTACACATAAAACCAGTGGTTCCCAACTGTTTTGGGCCCTTAGAAAAATGCCTCAATTCCTTTAATTTAAATAAAATATATAATGTATATAGAGTAGTTAAACTAGTTCCACCTCGACCAGCTACAACAGTAAAATTCTGCTTAGACACTGATGAATCAATGTTAACAATGTAATAATGTCCGATATAATACTATATTAGTGACAAACAAGTACTTTTACTTTTGATACATTTTGCTGATGATACTCTTGTATTTTTACTTCCAACTTTTAACTGTTTATGAAACAGTCTCAATTTTAAACTGATCACTGATTACCATCCTCGGTAAATGTACATGGCTTGTTAAAAGTGAAATAATATTGTGAATATAAATAGTAAAAAGAACTGCTTTTGAGTTCACCATATCAACTTTAAAAGGTGACGATATGTCAAATGTTGTGTTCACAACTTGTTTCTGCCACCCCCTAGTAGCTAAAAAACATCAGTATTTTTACTTGGTTGTAGTGTACTGATAACGTCTAAAATCTGCTGTCACTGGAGCAGACAGTGGAGAAAACCTCTGTAGTTCAGGAAGCAAAGAGAGAAAGTCTATTAATGCCATGTGTATGTGAGGAAAGGTCCTCACACTCTCCTCTTGTCCATCAACACTCGCCTTATAGGAGCTACAAACCCTTTACTACTGACCTTGTTAACTCTTACACACGTTAAAGAAGAATAAAGAGAAAGGGAGAGATAGATAGGAGGAAGAGTTGAAAGAGAAGAGCGGAGTAATGAGCAAACAGAGAGGGGGAAGAGAGGGGAAAGAGTGCTGCACATTCAACTCTTCAACCCCAAGTATTTGGTCGCCCACGCCGTGTCTGTGGCCAGGTTACCGTAGAAACGGAGCATTATGGGACGTCATTATGGTGAGTTGGGTGTGGAAAGCAAGGGGGTCTCTCTCTCTTTCTCTCTCTCTCTCTCTCTCTCTCTCTCTCTTTCCTCCTCCCTTTTTCTCTCTGCACATCTCAACAGAGAGGGAGTTTTGTGTGTGTTTTCATGAGGGCAGAGAAGAATTATAACTTTGGATTAACTATAAATCCCTCTTTCTCGTCTGTGTGTGTGTGTGTGTGTGTGTGTGTGTGTTTCAGAGAGGGGAGACAGCTCTCCACATGGCAGCGAGGGCAGGACAGTCAAATGTGGTCCGATATCTGATCCAGAACGGAGCCCGAGTCGATGCCACGGCCAAGGTAGACCACATGTGACATTTGAATTCAGACAAAAAATCGAAATCCATCGAAATAGAAAACACATTGAACCCATTCAGCCATTGTGTGTGTGTGTGTGTGTGTTTATGCATGTTTGTTTGAGGCACAGTAATGAGTGTGTGGTTGTGTCTCTGCACATGTCTAATTACTGAGTGACTACAGTACAGAACTATTCCTCTTGTTCTCATTGTAAGAAGAAAACTTTTTTGTAGGGAAACAACATAACGGTTGCAATCAGTTATTTGTTTGTGCATGTATACAAATATTTGTATTCACTTCAATGCATTGTAAATTTTTCTTTTTTTAGCAAGAATAAAGCAACGTCTGACTCATTATATCAGTTTGAATGTTGTAAACTGATGGTTTCTGGGATATAAATCTTTTTCATAACACATCAAAACTACAGAAATTGCACCGACTTTTAGTGCAAAGCTTAACAAACACAAACAAATCAGCTCTGTGTTGTCTCTGGATTAATGAAACATTTTTGTTTGTCGTCACCAGGACGACCAGACTCCGCTGCACATCTCAAGCCGTCTTGGTAAGCAAGACATTGTCCACCAGCTGCTGGGAAACGGAGCATGCCCAGATGCCACCACCAGCTCCGGATACACACCTTTACACCTGGCCGCCAGAGAGGGACACAAAGATGTGGCCGCAGCACTGCTGGACCAGGGAGCGAGTCTGGACATTATTACCAAGGTAAACATCACACACACACAAAGAGTATCTGATGTGACACAAATACTTCTCGGACATTGGTTGTGATAGCTGATAGGGAGAAATATTCTTTACGATACAAAATGGCAGCAAGAATTAGAACTACTTAATAACAGGAATTATTCAGCCTTACTGCTCATCTACATTTATTAGTAGCAGGCTGTTTCTTATGGCAGTAGGATCCAAAAAGCATCAGGACAGTGCTGCTTGGATCCGTAGTGAGTGCTGAGTGTTCTCGACTAAGTTGCACCAGCTAAGTGTAAGTTCTGTCCTAAGTTAGGGTGTAAAGTGGACACTAGAGGCTCAGTTAGGTTGTAACTAAATCAGCTACTAAAATTGGTTGCCACCAGGATTACTTGGGCCATTACCTATTTAGTTTTGGCATAAAGTCATAACTAAGGCAAGTAGCCAATGAGTGATGGTCATGGTGTTGGCTTTCTGGGTGGTATGAGCCACTTGGCATCATAGCACATCGTAGTAAGCTAGATTGTTATTAAATTGATTAAATATATTAATGTGTCGCAAAATAATGGTGTGAAAAAATTATACTGTGGCAGAAAAAATATATTTTTGTGACATTTTATGATTTACACTACCTTAGTGGCATGTGTAACTATGTGTAACTGTTACTTAGAGTTAAGTTGTAACTCATCTCCGCAGTGCATAAATCACAACTTAGTAATAATTTAAGTTATAACTAGGCTAAGTTTGAACGTACACACAGCTGGTGCAACAGGCTGCAGGTGTCCACATGACCAGGTAGTTGACAGTTTTAGATCCGCTACATGAGACAGATTTTGCATACTTGATGTGTTACTGCTACACTGTTTCCCAACCTTAAGGGACACTTGGACTGAGGAACACGGGTTACAGTTGACTGTGTGCCAGTTGGAGAGTTGGGTCAGAGTAACTCCTCCAGAGTCTGAAAACAATGTTCCTGGAGAGGCTTTCTTTATGCAATACCTATTTCATAACCTCCATTTCATCTGCGTAGGTAGTTTCAACACTGAGGAAAGTCCCTAAAGTCTATATACAGTCAAAAGGGGAGATGTTTCCAGGTCATTTTCAGCCATTACTGGATACTGGCAAAACAAAGGCTTTTCACAGTAGACCTCTTGAGGCTTCGTAATTCAATTCAATTTTATTGTTATAGTGCCAAATCATATCAAGTTATCTTGACATTTCACATAGAGCAGATCTAGACCGTATCCCTTATAAAATTATTTACAAAGACCCAACAATTCCCACCATGAGCATGCACTTTTAATTGAGTACACCCCTGCTGTAGGTGCATTAGTAGAGTAGATATTGTAATACATTTGGCTCAATATTCTTTTCTGTTGTTTTGTGTTTCTCCAGAAGGGCTTCACTCCTTTGCATGTGGCTGCGAAGTACGGCAAGATCGAGGTCGCCAACCTGCTGCTGCAAAAAAATGCTCCGCCTGATGCAGCTGGGAAGGTATGTTAGGACTGGTGTGTGAGAGAACGATGGTTTAAAAGAGACAAAATGAGAGAGTGAGGGAGCTCTCACATAAAGAACAGGGTGGAACAGTAAATTATTTATTCCTATATGCAACCCACACATGTGCACACTAGCACATTAGCTCTATACATGTTTGTTTACTCAAAGCTTTCACTGTATTCTCTTTGTCACCTCACTGCACTGTACACTGTCTGTATATCACCGTCTAACAATGGTTGTGTGTGTGTTCAGAGTGGACTAACTCCACTGCATGTGGCAGCACACTATGATAACCAGAAGGTGGCGCTGCTCTTGCTCAACCAGGGAGCTTCACCGCATGCTGCTGCAAAGGTAAGAGTCAGTCAAAGGATGTTCCTTAATGCATTAATGCACCGAAACCTCTCTCCCTCTCTCTTTGGCTCTGGGTGAAAGCAGGCTGACCTAGTTTCAGTCACCCACATAGTGAAAACGCCTGAGCGAAGCATTGTGATTGGCTGGTTGGATTCCCCTTCCACTCTAACAGCATCTATCCAGAAAGAGCTGCCACTGAAATTAGCTAGGCCCCAATAACTCCTATTCCCTGATAGAATATTGAATAAGTCAGTGTTTTCATGCGACGACCTTCGATGAGACAAGAATGTTTGCAAATTTAGCAAATATCTGGAGATAAACTCTAAAAAACTGTATGTAAAGTGCTTAAAATGTAGTTCTACAGCCCTTAGTAATGCAAATTTTGAGAGGATAAAGCAGTCTCCATCAGTCAAAAGAATAACAGCAGTGACATGTCGATATAAAGAAAACTGAGCTGTAAGACAAGGTATTTTTCTGACATATGACAATATTGCAACTTTATCAAAAATTACATATAAGATGATCAAACTGATGTTAAATAAAAATAAATAAAAAAGATGAGAACATCAACCTCACTCATTCAGCAGCCAGTTAGCTTAGCTTAGCATAAACAGGTCAGCGGCAAGTTTGCTGTTCTACAGGGATGATTTCTTGGTTCAGCAGCTTAACTTCATGAACCTCCTGAAAAAAGTTACTGCTCCCAGCCAAAAAATAATCTGGCATGAAACCACGTTTAAAACGGCAAGTTGTTGTTTTTACAGTCCGGTTTTTGTACGCATTACACAAACAATATAACGTGTTATTTAGTTAGCTTTAGAGGCGTTGGAAGGCAGATTTTGTTACCTTCAGATAGAGCCAGGCTAGCTGTTTCCCCCTGTTTCCAGTCTTTGTGCTAAGCTAAGCTATATTTAACATACAGATATGAGAGTGGTATTCCCAAGCAACACACTTCTGTAAAGATAACACAATATGATGAAATCTTCACAGTGTAAGACCTACAATTCTTTATGACTCACCTGAAAATGCACATGATTTATGAATGAAGCAAGTGTTATTTTGTTTAAATTGAATCTAATTTCAGAAAATTCTGTATCTTGACCTTGCTGCATGTGAGTGGACGATGGTGTAAGAAAATAACAAAGAAACACCCCTCTCTTGTTTTTCTGTAACCAGAACGGTTACACACCACTCCACATTGCAGCCAAGAAGAATCAGATGGAGATAACCACCACGTTACTGGAGTACGGTGCCTCCACCAACACAGAAACACGCCAGGGGATCACTCCTCTGCACCTCGCGGCACAGGAAGGCAACGTGGACATAGTGACACTGCTGCTGGCTCGAGACGCTCCAATAAACAAGGGCAATAAGGTCTGTGTGTAAAAACTGGTGTGTGGGTTTTACAGCCAGATTTACAGTGCGTTTGTGTGTCTATTTTCAACTTGTGTTTGATTGCCAGGGCCTTACCCAAAGCTCAGTTATTTAGGCTTTTAGTATGAAGCATCTGCATTAAGTGTTAAGTTTCCTTTATTGTAACTTAATAGCTATCAAAAAACGAATCTGCTTCGAGTTATTTCTGTTGGCATTGGGTTTATGATGTTTCTAGCATGGGTGTGTCAATGTCTGTTCTCTTGTAATTTCCTACCATATTGCACAGACCTGTCAAGCTTTATTTATCTACCTCTGGATTATATTGTACCTTGTAATCAACACCTTTCTATCCCTCTGTCTCTCTCTGTTTGCACATCTGTCTTGTTTCTGTTTCTATATTTGATTCTCTTTGTGTATTTAACTCTGTATATTTGACCGTCTCTAACTCTCTGTTCTCAGTCCGGTCTGACTCCGCTCCACCTGGCTGCCCAGGAGGATAAAGTCAACGTTGCCGAGGTCTTAGTCAACCAGGGAGCTACTATAGACCCTGAGACCAAGGTAATGCTACTAGTCTCTACTTGCTCAGAGCTCACCAGGACTTGCTTGACATCCTGTCGCATATTTAAACAGACAAAGAAGACGCAATACTATTACCAATGACCAGATGATCTAATCACATTATGCAAATTATTTTCTGCATCATCAGCTGGGATACACTCCTCTTCATGTGGCCTGTCACTATGGCAACGTGAAGATGGTCAATTTCCTGCTGAAAAATCAGGCCAAGGTCAACGCCAAGACCAAGGTAAGCATTTAGTGTTTGTGTGTTTCCTTTAGTTCTGTGTGCAGAGGAGATTTGGGCAGTTTAATGTTTGCAGGCAGCATACATTCACTGTATGTCAGTGGGTGGAGAATTAATGTATTTTGTTTGCTGTGTGAGGGTTTTCTAACTCTAACCTTTGTCTCTTTTTCCCTCCTCTGCAGAACGGTTACACGCCTCTCCATCAGGCTGCACAGCAGGGACACACGCACATCATCAACTTGCTGCTACATCACGGAGCATCGCCCAACGAACTCACAGCCGTTAGTACACACAGACTCTACAGTATACACATTATACACACAGACCTTCACAAGTACCAAAAGTACCAAATATACTAGTTTCCATACAGTGACTAAGACGTGAAACAGCTGTGATGATTACATTTTTAGTCCACACAATAAATGCACCCCTGATGCTGTTCCAAACCTCTTTCTCTCTCTCTCTCTCTCTTTTGTGTTTTATTCATTTATTTTGTCCAGAATGGGAACAGTGCTCTGTCCATTGCCAGGAGGCTCGGCTACATCTCTGTAGTTGACACACTCAAAGTGGTCACAGAGGAAACTTTGACCACTCAGGTACATATGTGTTTCTGAGAGTGTTAACTGAATAGTGTAATAATGTTCTCCGAATCCTTCCCCCTTTTGTCATATAAAACAATGTCTGCATCATTTGACATTTTAAACTCCAGCCTTAATTCCTTTTAAAACGCAGGTGACTAAAAAATGTCCGCAGTTACCATAAATTCTCAAATGGCAGCCAAGGCCATTATTCTGCCTTTATGCCTTTATTCCTACAGTTCACAGTTACTTTAAGTATATTTTATAAGCAGGCCCAACACTGAACCTGTGCCTGCAGAATTAAGACGACACTTCAGCAGATTTTCCTGCAGATTTTAAACAAATAGAGACACTGTTTTTAAAACTCAGAAGTTTATTCTATCAGAATGATTGTTGTGTGATGCTTCAGTTACCATTAAGGTCAAAGTTAATGGTGCAGTGACACTTTGTTTAGAACTGTTAGTGATTAAATATAATCTCAAATTCAAAAGTTCTATAAACTCTACTAAATATTTCTTTCAGCCTGCTTGAGGTAATTTTAAATAATTTTAGGTTGTATTGTGTGTGTTTATTTTTGCTCAAAATTTTGTGATCGTAAATGAATATTGTCTATCACATTACACGAAAAAAAATATTATATCACCACTAAAAATTAAATAGAAAAAGAAAAATCACCAGATTGGGGTTGATTATAAGTATATTTTATCATATTTTATTAATCTTGATAAATTCAGCATGCTGTACATACCCACCACTCTGCTGCTAAGCTTCTCTTTTTAGTAGAAAAACTGTTCTCAGTCACTAATTAACTGGAGTTGGGTCTATTTTGACGTTTTTCATTCTAAATTAAGCTGGCGTTAATAATACATATGACTTCCTTCAACAATGTGTCAAATTAAAAGCCTTCCAGTGGCTCATAGAGCACAACTCTCCTGTTTCCTGGTGGGTTTTTAATGTGAAACATCAGCAGGGAGCATTGAATTTTATATCATGGTACCTTAACGCCAATAAAGTTTAGGCAATTGGAAGTAATGAAGGAAAGCAGTATAAAGGAGAGAAACTTGAATTAGTATTGTGGAAATTTACCATGTGAACCATTAAAGCACAGGTTATTCCACTTCCACAGCCTTTATTTGTTCATGTGAGACTTCTTTTAATGGGTACATTTCACATGTAAGTCACCATTGACACCTTATTAAGAGCATGTCTCTGTTCGACAGACTGTGATAGAGAAGCACAAGATGAACGTTCCAGAGACCATGAACGAGGTGCTGGACATGTCCGATGACGAAGGTAAAGATTCAATTTATTGATGTGTAAATCTGTTTTACTTTAAATCTATCCAAACCGGCTCTCCCCGTGCAACCTGAGCCCAGTCACAAAATCCTGGAAAGACAGCCAAAGTCTATAAAATCAGTCACATTTGGCTTTTGGGCAATGAGATCCCATGTGCTGGTCCCGTGGTTTGCCAAATTTCCCCATTGTTGTCAAGGAAACAGTTATTTTGTTGTTGTTGTGAAATTCAGGTTAAAAAGCCAACGTAATTTCTTTCCATCATGAACTTATTTCATTTGATTTCATCATTTGACATTTTAGTTACAATCATGACGATTTAAGCCTTTATTTTCAAATTTACAGCCATTGAAAATGTACAGTAATCACTTTGTTTTCACTTCTTATGATTTTTCCATATTTTTTGGTTCCCTTCTTCTCTCTAACCCTCCCCTCCATCCCAATCACACAGTCTGTAAAGCCAATGTCCCCGAAATGATCACAGAGGACTATATATCTGATGTGGAAGAAGGTATTTTTCATCTTTTCTTCATTTTTTTGTTCTTTAAATCCTCATTTCATACCTCTTTCTGTATGTCAATCCTCTGTTCTTAACATTTCCAATCTCTGCTTTTTCATTTTCACTTAAATCTTTCAAGTGCTGTCAAGATTTGTATGTACTTTATTTAATTACTATAATAAGTGGTAAAAGTACCATGATGCAATTGCGTTCTAGTAAAGATTGCATGTGCACAAAGATAGATAGATAGGTAGATACTTTATTTATCCCAAGGGAAATTCAAGAACGCTGGTATCATGTGTGGTACCCCGTACTGTACGAGGACGCTTTCAGCTGCTGCTTCCTGTCCGACTCTCTCATGATGTGTTGTTGTAAAACCTCCTGTATTTTCATGCATTGAAATGCAGGGAATATGTCTTTCTTCTGGTTGCCATGCCAACTGTCTGCATATGGCGTTGTGGAGTGTGTGTAACAGATTTCTTTTCATGGCGTGGAGTAGACGGCGCACAACACAAGCCTTTGTCTTCGGTGGCTTGTCAGTGACGCTTCCATTGTAGTTTCACACATTTGGGCCAAAGCAAACACGGTGTCAGCTGCTGGAGTGTGTGTGTGTGTGTGTATGTGTGTGTGTGTCTGTGTGTGCGCGTTTACTTTGTGTATCTCTTTTTCTCATGGTCTCGAGTGTGGCTCAAAAGTGGCTGAACTTGAACTCCATACTGACTGGGGGAGGAAAGGATTGATATATTGAGATTTTCCAGTCAATAGTTTGTTTCATTTTCACTCTGCCCTCCGGTGTTTTTGCTACACAGTCTGCATTGATGGTAAAGAATAGCGGGCTTTCATTTTTAGGTAGTCACATGTTTCTAGCTGTCTGCAGTTTTTATTCCTGCGAAAAGTCAGCAGCCTGCAGAAATCCACATGTCCTCGAAACTGTTGATTTTCCCACAATTGTTAAGCATGCATATGGAGCGATATCATGAGATTACCAGGTGTGCCGTAGTTTCGACTGGTCGGAGGCAACTTCTGCTGCTGTCGTTTATATTTAACACACTATATATGCAATATAATGTAACACACTGTAAATCTCTTTGTAGAACGGCCTGTGTGCAGGATGTCATAAAGTTAGCATCTGTGCCATGAATTATGGCTCTTTGCTTGAATATTTAGTGATTTTCTTTCTGCTGTAGTGAATCATACTTGCAATAGATGGGAAAAAGGAAAAAAAAGTAGATGGAAAATGTGTCTTTTGCATAATGAGATAAGCATTTTATATTTATATTATTATAAGATATTCCAGGGGTTCAAAAAAAGAAAATGTTTGAAGGTGTATTTCTGCTTTGTTTAAACAGAAATGGATGTTGGAAATATCTGCATCAGCTATTCCTGTAAGTCTAATGGCGATCTCGCTGTAACTAACTTCAATAACCAGTCTGAAGTGGCGCAGCTGAACTGATGCAACTAAACTCTGCGTGTGTTTCTTATATTCCATGTATACTGATGCGCATGTTCGCTCTCACACTGAATTTGTTGTTGTTTTTGTTGTAGCGCTTTAGTGGAGTGTCCATCTTTCGCTCTGGATCTAAAAATATATGAAGTGTAACTCTAGGCACACGAATACACACTCACAAGCCCACATACCAGCAGCAGTAACAGCAATGATTAACATCTCCAATAACACACACACAGTCCATGATCTAAATCAGGACCCACAAACCCTGTGCAGTCTTTTGTAAACGGTTGGCTATCCAAAGAGTTTTCCCAGAGTTGTAAAGTAAATTCATATTTAGTCAGCGTGGATATAAAACCTGAATCATGAGATAACTTAACTATTTACAAGGCAATAACATAGTTACGACATGTTGGCTGATAGCTGTTTAGATGTTTTGTACTTATTAATCATCTGTTTCTAGTGTTGATTTTAGGCGAAGATCCAAAATCTGTTGTGTGTTTTCCTTCTTGGCCCTTCATGTCTGTCTTTGGTTTTGACATTTCATATTCTAAATATAACACCTGCTATTTAAAAAAAGGCATTTAAAAGTAAACGCAGCACCATCAATAATAAGGCAATGGCTCATTTGTTAAACTGTCACCACAATAATCTTATATTGATGGTTTACGTTTGGGCTCGAGTCAGACTTAAGACTTAAAATGAGGGCTTGAGACTTGACTCAGTTGAGACTTGTTTCCCTTAAGACTTGAGCTGAGACTCTAAGCTTGCAGAGCCACTAACCTTGGATCTGGTGTTCTCAGCTATGTAAAGAAAAAAAGTTTAATGGTCAGCACTCTGACCCGAAAGATTTGCACCTTGACTTGTAATTTCCTTACAAGAACTTGAGACTGGACTTGCTATAAAGGATTTGAGAGTTTGCTTGATACATTAAAGTCTGTTTCCAGATGTTGGGATGTACTAGTACATATTTATTTATTTATTAATGATTTATTGGATAGGTACAGATTGATAAAGTACAGTGCTATGATAGGAGTAGTCCTTGGAAATTTCCCTGTGCCAGATGGGTCTGATAAAGTTTTGGTCGCAATCTAAGTGGATTTTAAGGTTTATTTGTTACATGTTTACTATGTGTAATATAATGTGCTCCTAGACTAGTATGAAAAGTAAGAATTAGAAAAAACAAATGTGAAAGAGAAAAATTCAAGAAAAACATAATTACATAATTGTAAAAGAAAAAGAAAAAGAAACAAAAAGTAATATGTACAAATGTCGCAAGTGCAAACATGCAATGTGCAGGACAGTAAAAAACTAGTGGCCAGTGTATTCAGCCTCATTTTAATGGTGTGTTCCAGTTGGCTGGTTTGAGGTTGTCAGTCGAAGCAGCACTCACACTGCCAGAAATTTGTTACAGTTAGCCGTCATTGTCTCACATTGTAATTTAGGACCACAGTTTTTGAACTGATGAACAAAAATTTTACCTCATTTTTCTCACATTTGATAGGTTTCCTGCACAGTGCATGATGGTCTTTACTCTGACAGACTGGAGATCTCCCCAAAAGTCTTATAACCAGTTCTGTTAGATGCTCTGAATTTTATTATTTGTCTCATGAAGAACAGTTACATTTATTAAGACAGACTGACCGCATCAGGCTGTGACAGCTGCAAGCAGCCGCATCAATCCCGGCAGGAGTTGTTCAGGAAATCCTTTTTGGATGCAGAGTAATAAACTTCTGCAATCACTGTCACACTGTCAAGTTGTTACACAGACTGGAAGGAAGATTTCACAGATAGATAAACAAGCAGACAGACAGGTAGAGCAAGGAAATAAAAAAAAGGAATTAAAGAGACAGACAGGACAATAATATATATAAAAACAGTGTACAAATCAGAAAGTATAAAGATCATAAAAAGAGTTAAGGAGTGAAGTGAGGATATATACTGTACTCTACGTACTCCTATTGACGGTGCATAGGTAGAGTTTAGATGTTAGACAACTTAGCCTGAGTCACACACCCACTTACTATTTCTGTCCTGCAGTGAGCTCTAGGTGTCTGTTCTGTAACTCACACACACACACTGGATAATCCCAGAGCAGGGTGGGTAGGCGGGAGAAAGCTGATCTGTTTGTGTGAGCGCCGGGCTGTGAAAGAGAGATAGACAGTGTGTGCAGGAGAGAGCGACAGAGAGTTGAAGGAGTCGAAGAAAGTTAGTTCAGGGTGAAATCCTGCAGACCGGACTGAATGAAGTGCTTTAAAGCGGGAGGTGAGTGTCTGCCCGGCTCAGGAGGGCTTTGCTGCCGTTCAGGGTGAAACGAGAAGGGGGTCCCGGAGAATGAACTGGAATGTCGCCAGATGGGGTCTGTAAAGTGTGTGGGTGTCAGGGAGAAGTTTAGGGGGGAAAGGGGTGCTTGTAGCACAAGGGGATGAGGGGGACCCAGGAAAGGGGTGGGCGGGGGGTCCTCTCCGAGTGGCTTGGTGGTTGCTGGAATGCCTTCCTTTTCTTTTTCTCTTCGTATTCTGCATGTGGTTGTGTGACTGCCTCTCCCTCTCCAACTCCTCCTCTCCTCCCTTCTCTCTTTCAACTCTGTGGTCACCGGTTCATCAGTAGGCTAGGATCTACAGTACCTCTGAGGGGAATAACATGCTGCTAACTGTTTTCCTAGGCCTGTAACGTATGTTTCAACTCTTTAACCACTCTTTTTTTGTGTAGCTTGAATGGTGTGTTTGCTGTGATGACACTGAGTTCTGCTGTGTGGAGTGTTTTTATTCACCTTAACTGGAAACAATGTGGCGTACATGAATCTGTCATCAGTCAAACTTTTCACTTCCGTAGATGTAAAAAGCTGTTATTGCTATTACTGTTAGCTCGCTCAACTAACCTGATCTGAAAAGTTACTGACAGCAGCACTTTTTATTGTTTGCAAGTTTGACTGGTAACATTTTTTTGTCCCTTTGAGACAAAAAGCCTTTAGTGACAGCAAGACTTTTGTTTGTGTGTGTTTAAGCTGAACTGGAAAACAGCCTCAGGGTAGAGGCTGCATTGATCTGTCTGTCTAAAAGAGCCGCTCTGTTATGGTCTGCATAGACAACAGAAACAAGAAACACAGAGAGAAGATTCAAATTTGCATTCATAGAATTTACCGCCCATTAAAGCTAGTCTGCCACAGATCAGTGCTGAGGATAATGAAGCAGGATATGAGTACTGGACAGTAGTTACTGAGTGAGCGAAGAGCTTTACTCATTCATTCTCTGTAGGCTACGTTCACACTGCAGGAAAAATTGGCTCAAATTAGATTTTTTTGTATCACATGGAATCAGATCTCTTCCCATTCTGATGTCCAATAATTTCATAAATCAGATACAGGTCTGATTTTTTTTTTGCCTTGTGACCTCAGTGTGAACTCTAGATCAAAATTCATCATAATTCTGCTCTGGCGGGACTCACTCTGTGAATGTAGACATGGAAGGCGGCTGTGATGGAGGTTGGCAGTGAAGGGATAGTGAGGTGTTAGACCTTGTAAGTATTTATAGACACTTATCCACAAGCAAAGCTTAAGGATCAAAACTAGTTCTAGCAGCCATTGCTCCACTAAAACCCATAATTAAAAATTGTCGCCTCCTCACATATTTGCTGGCTTCCACTGCACATCAAGCTTATAAATTTAAAGTTTTGGTCACACATCGGCCACAGACGAGAGAAACCAACTCTCATTAACAGATGAAAAGATGCTTTCTTTCTGTAACCTTTCTTTTGCCCTGTGTGTTTTCAACCGGCAGGTGACGATGCAATGACGGGGGACACAGATAAGTATCTGGCCCCCCAGGACCTGCGGGAGCTGGGGGACGACTCGCTCCCTCAGGAGGGCTACATGGGCTTCAGCGTTGGTGCACGGTCACAGAGGTAAGACACACCTCAGTTGATAATCAATATTATGACTCTTTCTAAGTTTGTTAAAGCAAATTTAGCATTTTAATATTATATTGTAATGACATACAGTACAGCTCTCACAAAATGAGAAGATTGTCAGTGACCTCTGGAGAGTTCATGGGGGAGGTGTAAATGTCAGTCACACTGGCATTTAAAATGGCAAAATATAGAGACAGGGGTCCAGCTTTGGTGAACCTCTGTCGATTCACTCTGTCAACCAATAGCAAACCATTTGATTCTGACCTTTGAGGGAGTCCAAAATGGAGAATGCTATGGTAGCTCTTAGCTGTGTTATACCATAAACATCTCTTTTGAGTAAATGGTGTGAACCTATTGTTCTGTTAGCGAGAAGGCTAATAAGCTTGTCAACTGACAGTTAGCCAAGCTTCCACAACCACATATATATTTAACAAAGACGTGGAAGTCTGTGCCACTTTCTGGTGTGACTGGATCAGGTGGTTGTAGATAAAAATCATTAATTGCTTTGCAGCACAAAAGGAAATTGATACAGTATAAAACAGGAAATTGGCCACCACTCTCCTTGTTCAAAAAATAGAGAAAACCTTTTGCCAAAGAATTAGAGTGCTCTCTTAGACAGGAAGCAACAGGGTTTATGGAAATTGTGGTCTTTTTTTATTGCTGGCATGTTATATACATTCCCACCATGGTCTTCTTTCTTTATGGTAATTACAGTTTACCAAAGTATCACAATTAATTTGATGGATACACTGAAGTTTGTACATGAAGAGTCTTTTCCCAAGTTCCAAGAAACACAATAATTTCTCAATAGTCATCCAGACATTAATAGGATGACAGGGTTACACCAGACACATGAATTAGTCTGTAAAAGCACAAGAAAGGTCTTGTGAAAGCTCATGATCTATAAACCAACTTAAAGAGTCATCGATTCACAGAGCGTTGGAGTAAATGCATGTTTCTTGAGTAGTTTAATATGAAGTTTATGCGTGACATAGCAGCAAAGCCATACATTATTCTGACCTCCGACCAGAGACACACACACACATTTTCCTCTCACCAGTGAGAGGTCATAGTTCGCTCTCGGTGGTTGTTGGACTCCCACAAAAATATTGACACACCGCTTAAAAGGGAGGGGTTATTGAATATCTGAGGGGTGACACACATGGACACTGAGCCACAGGAAATTAGAAACATGTTCGATTCTGTGGCCTTGAGCGCTGGGTTAGATCAACACACGCTGTTTGAGTGGGGTGGGATGTGCATGTGTGTTAGTGTGTGTGAGGTCAGGCGAAGCTCAGAATTGGTTTAACAAATTGCTGGTCCGCTGTAGGTGTGAGCTCAAATAACTTCCACATCAGTCAATTCAGGAAGGGAATTATCTACAAAATATCTATCAGGGAGTTGACAGAAGGTTGTATTTATGTCATGTAACTGTGTTGTTTGTTTTTCTCAGTGCTCATTCTGTGTTTGAGGTTTTCAACATTGCTAATAGTTTATCTTTTTGAACATCACAAAAAGCAGAACATACATACCATGAAGTTGTGACGTGGGAGGAGCTGTTTGGTCCAGAGGTTTTCCTGCTGTAGATTAAACATTTTAAGTTTTATTATTAGGTATTATTATCAAGATTTCTTCCATGTTCCTCGGCATAGAAACACATAAAAATCTCATATAAAAATTTAGTGCTACTACAGTTTTATGTTATGGCCATCAGTTGTAATTATTTCTTCTTAACTCCTGGGAAATTTTGTAATAATCTAAATGCTGCAATACCCATTAGCCCCAGCAAAAAAGCTGATGAATATATAGTAGTAGGGCAGCTAAAGAGCCAGATATTTAAGTCTATCTTTAGTGGAGTAAAACATAGCTAAAGGGAGAGTGAATATTAGACTTACATCCATCAGTTTGTTAGAAACAAGACTCCAAAGTAATGCTAAGGTTGCTCCGCTGCTGGATGTGTAAACTGGCAACTGTTTGCTAACACGTTTGCTGTAACAGCTTTATAAGGTGATTATATGTCAGTGTGGCGTTTACAGCTTTTTCTGCTGTGCCCAAATAAATCAGTTAATGCAGCTTTAAATTTCTGCATATACACAGGCGTTAATATTGTCTAATGCAGTTTTGTTTGTTCTGATGATTTAACCAAAAGTTTGATGCCCCTTTCAAGCCTTGGAAGTGCCCAAAATATTAGTCACAGACTCAGAGAGACACATCTGGAACTGAAAATAACTCCTCCCTCTTCACAACTCTATAATAAATCTTTGAAATTTAAATAATTAAGTGTACATGTGGGGACACTGAGTTTGTTATTAAATTAGTTATAAATTGGAAATGTGTTACAAGCTTCAGTTAGCCAGTGAGCAGTCAGGGGGCCGGGCAGGTCCGACGGGGTGTGGTGAGACAGTCAGGCAGCATCAGGCATCATTCTACCAACCTGCATCTCTGCTCTGGCTTTTCTCCTCTCTGCATCTCTCTATCCACTCCTCTGTTCATGATCTTTTGTTCTCTCCTCATGTCCGTTCTTAATGTTAGTCCCAAAGTCAGGTAAGACTAAAGGCATGAAGGGGCCTTCCCAAACCTCCCCCTATACCTCCCCACCCATTCCACCCCCGTCCCTCCCCTGACAACCCCAGCCTCCAGTCACTATCAATTTCATGACTTTGTGGTCCAATGTAATACATATTTACTGTGTATGTTTGACTACTAACTTAATGATTTTTTACGAGTTTTTAATGAGTTTTGTATGTTTTGTAACACGTTTGTATGTTAACATCAGACACTGTGTTGTGTACTGTGGTTCACTTGTGTGATCTTTATGTCTGATTTCTTTCAGTTGAAAACAGTTCTGCTGTGTTCCTTGCTTGTAGAGAATAGCCTGCTTTTGTTTTTGGTTGTGGTTACTGTATCATTAATGCCTGGGTCTTTGTGGGCTTGCCACAAAGGTGGAGCTTTGCATCGTTTTGGTTTCTGTGTGGAATATTCCTTCATCGAGCTTCCAGGGACCTGAACTGATATATCTTTAGGCAATTAGCTATTGCCTTCATCAGTTTAGTGTCATACAGTTACCACAAATAACGGACAGTGCAGAGTATTCTCACTGTATGTTGTCAAGCACTGTTACCTTTGAGGAAGATATGTACATTTCAATCAAAAATGTACATTTACGCACATTAAAACATATTTAATAGAGAAAATACTATGTATTTATCTTGAAAAGAAACAATAATTTCATCTTTTTTTGTTTTTGGCATACACTGGCATACATTTATTGTTTTGTATATTAGGGGTATAAAACACAAACCTGAATTTGTAATCTAAAAGATGATTTTCAACCCTGTTATCTTAGGATAAGTTATAGAAGATTTAAAATGCCTAAATTAAAACAAATCAAACAAAAAAATAATGTGTAATACAATACACATTATTATATGTGATTTTCAATGTATGCATTTACTGTGCTATAATTATATGAAAAACTTACATGAAAAGGACAGTTCTTCAGCCCTTTGTCTTCAATAACAAAAGCATATGTGTTTCATTGTGACATGAGATTTCCATGCCACAATAAAATCAAATCACATTACAGGAAGAGTGAAGAACTGTGTTGCATTTCAGTGATGTCCACAAGTGGTGAGGTGCATGGCACAAGCTGATTGTAGCTGGTGTTTAATTTAGGCATTTTAGATCTTCCATAATAATTACATCTGCATTTCTCATACATTATTTCAAAGCTAACGACATAAGCAGGATCACTGAGATACAGTTGTCTGTGAACTTTTCAGTTTTGTCCTTAAATTAGGAAGATTAATGTAATTGACATGATTAAAAAAAGTCTTTATTTTAAAGTAACAAGGTAACAGGGTTATTATCTCATTATCTCAAAAACAGAACCCTTTGTTTTCTTGAGATAATAACCTTGTTATTACTGTGCTATTCATATTTTTGAGTAAAAATTATATATATATATATAT
>NW_023339651.1:3913389-3954623 GCF_004916995.1 Morone saxatilis | reverse complement strand
TTTGAGTAAAAATTATATATATATATATATATATATATATATATATATACTGCAACCTCAGCCTCTCTTGGCTTCAATAGGTTTGTCTACTCTGAATGAGAGCTGTGTTATTGCCATGTTCCTCGGAGCACAGGCTAATTGATTCACGTTGGTTTACTTGTGTGGAACAGATAGCAGTGTTGTAATTGCGGTTGAGTCGTGCAGGCAAACAGTCATCATATGTCATTGCTCAGGAATGCTCTTTATTTGCCTCATAAAAGTCTCTCTGAAGGCCCCATCACAAACAACATCGCAGTATACACTCACTGACATATGAGACAGAAACTTCATCTTTTGAACAATCTACAGTTTAACATTGATGTACTGTCAAAAGATGAGTATGAAACAAAATTGCAGCAGCTAATTAGCTGCAAATCTTTCATCGTGACGGCCAATACCAGCTTCCTTTCCCAGTATTGTGTCCATTGTCTATCATACAATAATCTGCTTAACTTTCATAAGCTACTCTGCTTCACTCAGGCTTGTGGGGCTTTTGAATTGTGTGCCACATTGGTGTGAATAGCCCACTTGCTATAGACAGGTATACACAGTATGGTGATCATTGTAACAAACCCATGTTTTTTTTAACTGCATATACACCATCCAAGAGGGATTATTTGGAAAATCAGCCAGCACTGACAGCTGCATTTGCATCTGCATTTCTACAAAGTTTAGTTTCTGAAGATGTTTGTTTTGTTGCCTCGGACAAATCAATAACCTTTGCGCAACAATTATTTTTTTCTAGCTCTGGGGTTTGTCTTGAATTCCCTCTTCAAGAGCGTCCTTTCTTGCCTTGTGGTTGTTGTTGGTGGCATACAGTCAGGTTCCTGGAAGCTGCATGCATTTAATGTGTTTATGTTTGTTTTTTCTGTTCACTTTCATACCCCCCCTTACACCCACCCCCCTCCTGACTCCTCCTCCTCCTCCTCCTCCTCACCTCCCCTCTCCATCATTGTGACTGTTGTCTTGGTAATCCGTGACTTCTACGGCAACCACACCAAGCCTGCGTTCCTTCAGTTCTGATAGGTCCAACACGCTGAACCGGAGCTCGTTCACACGGGACAGCATGATGATAGAGGAGATGCTGGCACCCAGTAAGGAGATGGTACGTACACTGACTGGATGTATGGGTGATTAAACGTGCACGTCTCTTTTTGTCTCTCTGTGTCTCTTGCTGTCTTCTGTCTCTACTTCTCTCTCAGTCAGTAATCTGCAGGTCATTAACTTCAGGAGAGACTCAGTTCTGCCTCCAAATGTGCCAAGCCGTCTTGGTGCTGTGCCAAAAGCCAGGCGATTCACCAATCCTCTTACACCTGAGTTGGAGTTTACATAAAGACGGCCAATCCCGTTACATTTTACTGAAAGAGGAAATGAGATTAGTGGCTAGTGCTACGATCTAAGAAGGATTACTGTGATGGCCCACTTGCTTTGCATATGTAGCAAAATGGCACTTAAGGTAAAAAGGGAATATATTCCACAAGCCAGAAGACAGCACGAGTCTCCACCAGGTCTTCCATCTGTGGACTTGGTAGTGAAAAACTGTATCAGAGTTATGTTAAATGACATAACGAAGATTATTTTTGCTAGACATGGTGAGGTGAGACGTATGTGATGTGTTTAAAGGCATCATGATAAAAATGTTTTCATCTTCTTAGCAGTCATCATTGTAGTCTCCAAGCCCAAATCCAGGTAGCCCTTCAGGGACAGTAGACAGCTTCTCCTGAGGGGGTATTGTACTAACAATGGGCCTCATGCAAGAACATTTTCGTATTCTTATCTTAACTCTCTCTTTTTTTTTTCTGTATGGTGGGCTTGTACGAGTGTGCCACGTCAGATTCAGCAAGCGCTCCTAACTTTCTGTGCAAATCACCTTAAATTTTTACCAGTGCCAGCAGTGGAAGTAAAGGACCTGCTAAAGCCCACGAGTGGGAAAAAATAATGAGTGCTGTTAACGCCGTGTCACCTGAGAGCTGTTGCTGAAATCAAGAAGAAGAGCTTTCATATGAAATTCAGTCGTACAAACCACTTCAGAACCAATATGTTCCTACGAGTGGTTCTTGCATGAGGCCCATTGTAAAGTTCCTCTTTAAGCTTGACAATAAAAGCCTCTGGGAAATTAATATATTGAGATATTTTCAATTTGAAAGCAACGAAACAGAGACCTTTGTTGGTCAAATTATTGCTCCAAACAGGAATCTTTGTTAGAAGGAGTCTGGACATGCTCTTGTATGCTGCTATTTTTGCCTTCAAATGTACAGACGGTGCTACAGTACAATGAGACACACAATGCAGTATTTTGAAGAGGACTTTAGAGTAACATGATTATATGATTTGTGAATGTAACAGCTGCCAAATAACAGCCTGTCTCCTCTCACGCTACTCCAGATGCTCTGTAAGGAAAGGTCTTTCATTGTAGAGCAACATAATAAGGTATATGTTCAAGTCATCATGCGCTCCTTCTGTCTGTGCACGTGAGAATATGCCATTCAGACTTTATCATCATTTGTTTTATGTTTTCAATTTGGTTATGTTACCATCAGAGCATGTATATATTCATTTTTCTATTCATTGTTATAAAGTCGACTGACTGTTGGTGATAATAATCAGAGGCTATACGCTACCACCACATACCAATACTGGATTCTGTTCTTATTGTGGGATTGATTAGGAATGATAATTTATTCCACATTATCATTTCAGTATTTTACAATGTCAATATTTACTCACTAAGCTGAGTCTTTAAAATGATTCCTAACTTTAATATTAACCTATAAAGTGTTATAAAGCCTTTTTAAACAATTGTAAGCGTTGGTTTCAATTTTGAATTCATGTCAGCAAAAGTGTCTCTATTAACGCATCAGAGCCTCTCTGGAATAGAAATATGGCATCTGTATTATACAGTGATTGCATCTATTCACTGTGCACAGTGCTGGCAGATCTTTTTGGGGCGTCTTTTTTACCATTGGTTGATACAGTTAAAAGTCTGTTATTCTGTTTATGTTTTCCTTTCTTTCCACTATATGTATGTATAGAGGATGTTTTTAAATTCTGGTGTCCTACTAGAGTTCTATATATATCCACATTTGTTTTTTCTTAATGACATCTGCCATGTGTAGAAATAATTTTATGACTCAGCCATAAATCCTGCAAGATGTACTAGCAGTGATGCCCTCCTTTAGATGAGGTGTAACTGGAAATAAAGTTGGCTTATCATCTTGTTATATCGTAGCTGTTCACTGCTGTTCTGTACCTTAGTGTCCTCATTTTAGATGATGTGTAAATGTCTGCCATCAGGAAACTTTTTATTGGAAGATTTTCTTGTTGGAGCTAAGATTTCTAGCATACACTTCATTTTTTTCAGTTTTTCTTGGTTATTTAAATGCACGCCTTCATGACAAAATCTGTGTATTGTGATCTGGTTTCTTCACCGACTGTACGCTCATTCAGATAACAAGCACACATTATCATGTATTTCTTCTTGTGCACATGCAAGATTCCTCTCACGCACACACTCGTGCACTGCACTGACCTTTGCTGTCTCCTCCACAGCATCTGGCGGTGGCTAAGGACTTTGACAACGACTCTCTGAGGAGGTACAGCTGGACTGCAGACGCACTGGATAATGTCAACCTAGTCTCCTCACCAATACACTCCGGGTAAGCACATTTGAAAGGATGAACGGATAAAGACAGGAGCAGAGGGAGGGAAGGAGACAAGGATCAGGGGAAATATCAACCATGCTGTCTCACCTTACAGTGAGGGAGGAGGGAGAGGCAGAACTAAGCTAATGTGATCACAGTGTTTTGGCGTTTAGACAAATTTGAGGTATGAGGCGATACGGACACAAGACAAGTGCTTGTCTTTGTTTCCGCCTACCTGTTACTGTATGTATTTTCTGTCTGTCTTCCTTGCCAGTTCTCTCTTTCTCATTTTCTTTCCCCTCAAGAAAACGGCTCCTACCCGCAGCGGTTTCTCTTCACCCTCTCTGATTGTCTGTTCTTTCCAAGTTTTAAATAGTTACACCTTCCTCATTTCCGTAATTGCTGTGTAATAGCATGGTATCAAACCTGTAAAAACATACCAGAATCTGCTTAAAGCTACAGTGTCAGAGAGATGACTGTTGGCTGTAGTTTCTCTCTCTGTATAACCAAATACAGAATAATTCGACTAGTGCTCACCTGATGCTGAAGGTCAGTTAAATCGTTGATCTTGGAGCAGCAGATTCCCCGCTGAGTGCGGAAATGAAGGATTTGTAATTTAAAATTTGACATTGGGGGAAATACGCAAATTTGCTTACTGGCAGAAAGTTAGATGAGAAGATTGATACCACTCTAATATCTGTTCTAGAAATAAAATGAAGAAAACATGAAGCAGCAGCCTGTAGCTAGTTAGCTTAGCTTAGCACAAAGACTGGAAACAGCTTGCCTCCCTCGTCCAATGGACAATCCTCTTACTAATACCTCTAAAGCTAACACAATATATCTCTTTTAGGGATCTAACAATGTAAACTCATGACTCAATACAATTCACAATACTGCGGTCATGATTTGATTTTCTTTGATTTATTTAACAAAAGTTTTAAATGGATAACAAAATATATTTTCTTCATCAAATTATTTAATAGTTTTTTATTTCTGAGGTAGGGTATATTTTCTTTGAAAAAGTGAAACTGTGCCTGTGACTTGATACAGCCACTAATGTGAGCGATGCAGAACAATCAAAGTCAAAAGTAGATATGTTGCTGTTCAAAAAGAGGAGTACAACTCATTTTTTATCTCACCGATTTGAATATGTCACCTATATTGTTACATTCCTTATCTCTCTTGTTAAATCCATACAATAAACACAACAATTTCAGTCTTCCTGCGACGCTTAGCTAACCAGCTGCTGGCTGTAGCCTTATATTAAACAGAAAGTTTGGTATCCATCTCCTCATCTAACTTTCAACCAGAAAGCAAATTTCCCAAAAATGTGGAACTGCTCCTTTAAAGGACTCCTTGGTAATCTTCTTCTCAGTGGTGTTTCCAATGACACAGCTCTGTTGTTGACCTATCACTCCTGCGTTGCTTTGTCCTCCATTCCTGCAGTTTTTCCTCTCCGCTCCCGCAGTACGACAGCAGGTGATTGACTGTGATTGGTTGCCCTCTTTATCACCACCACTACCTTGTTTCTGTTACTTCCTGTTTCTGGTGACATCCCACACCCTCTCCTCTCTGTTCACTCATAACATCTGTGTTTGCTCTCCTGTGAACTGTGTTATTACAGACATAAAGTGGTTTGGATTTTTGGCTTTGTATTTATTCCTTTTGTTTGGAGGAAAAATCTTTGTGAGTCTGTAACTGATCTGAATGTGTTTGTGTTGCAAAACCTCGCAGAATGTGACTTTGTAGACACTGATATGGACTTGATCTTTAGTTACAGCTGGATCTGAGTGCTTTTACATTTTCCAACTGCAAGTTCAGACAGTCAATGGACAGATCAGTTACAATAGACACAGGTTAAACAGTCATTAATCAGTTAATACAGCTCTATTCAAGATAAATATATTGCAACCACAGATAATATTTGTGTTAGTTAATCATACTTTTCTAATTTATATTCACACCATTGTTCAACAGCTACATACAAACTAACACTAACATTTTGTTCACCAAATTGCATGGTGTGGATCAGTGTGTGTGTGTGTGTGTGGATTTCTGTGTGTGTGATTTCCTTTTTTAAGTCAAAATGACACACAGAACTACAATATCTTCCAATATAAATAATACACAGGTTACACTGGAGGCTCCTGTGTTGGCATTGTGGCTAATTCATCCACAAAAAAGATTTTGCTCGGTTGTGTGTGGCAACAATCAATACATCTTTACTGAAGTATCAGAGAATAGATTCATTTTCTGAAAATGCATGTAGCAAAATTATGACATCTACTTGATGAAGTTGGTGTTTTCTAATTGTAACCATCACTTTTCAAAGTGCAACCATTGCCAACACAGAAAACTCTTCACACTTTCTTTTTTCTTAATCTATCTCCTCTTTTGCTCACACTTACTTTGTGTGTGTTTTGAAGATCACGGCATGGGAAGGGACCTCACCTCAACTAAAGCTCTTCTCTCCATCAATATTGTTGTTACATTGATGTGTATTTTACTTTTTATTCCAATCCTTTTCTGTATCCTTTCCTCTCCCTCTCTGGTTATCTCTTTTTCTCCCCAAATGCTACTCTTTCTTTCACTTTGCTCACACTGTTTACTCCCCTGTCTCTGCACTCTCTGCTTCACTGTCTCTCTGTCTCCTATCACTCTCTGTCTCTTCCTCTCCTTCCTCCTCTTTGCGCTCTCCATCAGGTTCCTGGTCAGCTTCATGGTGGACGCCAGGGGCGGCTCCATGAGAGGAAGTCGTCACAACGGCATGCGCATCATCATCCCGCCCAGAAAGTGCACTGCTCCCACCAGGATCACCTGTCGACTGGCCAAGAGACACAAACTGGCATCGCCTCCTCCAATGGTGGAAGGAGAAGGCCTGGCCAGCCGACTGGTTGAGGTCGGTCCAGCAGGAGCTCAGTTCCTCGGGTAAGATAAAATTATTTTCAAAACCTCACCAAAATTGTTGCTTAACTGCTTACTTTTCTTCGCTTTTGTTCGGTGACTTGACATCTCCTTCCTCCTGCTTCTTACCATCGCCATTTCCAACCATCTGCGTTTCTATTTGAAAGTGTGAATGTGTGTATATGCATGTTGAGGTGTAATACCTGCTGTTTAATTTGCAGTTCAAGTGTAATTGTGGCAGCGTGCTCACCCTCAAGTATCAAGGACAGCTGTGTTTGCCTTTGGCAGAGGAAAGACAACATCACTAACCGATGTAAACTGTGTAAAAGTGTAGAATGTGGAAAAAAGAAATGCAAAGTAAATATGTGGTCTTGTTTCAGTTTAATATTCATTCCTAGTAAATGTCAGGAAGTGTGTCCGAAAAAATGACAGAAATGATAGATTTGGCTCAACGGAATGGCAAGACTTTCCCATTTAGGAGGATCTATTGGTGGAAATGGAATATGATATTTATAGGTATGTTTTTCATTAGTGCTATAAGCACCTGCAAAATAAGAATCATTGTGTTTTGTTACCTTAGAATTGGAGATTTTTATCTACATTGAGTGAGCAGTTCCTTCTTCTACAGACACCGTGAGCGGTTCCGTCTTTTACACAGTCCGCCATGTTGAAGGTTTTTTTTTTTTTTTTTTTTTTTGCGGGCCCAATGTTCTACTTAACAGTAGCCCAAAGTAAACACTAGCGCTCATATTATCAGGGCCCTTTCATCTCTTTTTCGCAGCCCACTGCTAGTTTATCCTAAGAATTTCGGAGCTTGATTTCACTAAATCCTACACACTATTGCCGTGTAATGTATCCAATTACAGTGTAAAATACAAACCAGGACAAAATGCATGTCTGAATAATAAGGGCGTTGAAATCTTGGATTCTTTGTGTTGATTTTTCAATTAATTTTATATTACATTACTAATTATTTAGTACTACTATAATTATGTTATTAATGGGACAGTTTCTGCAGTTGGCCCATGCGCTGCAAATAGCTAAACCTGATATTTATGTTAAGAGGAACATAAACGCCCAAAAGCCTGGATTAAAAAATTGGGTGTGAGGCTGGAATCTTTAGCTATATTTATTGCACAATAGACCAGTAAACTACCAGATATGCATTGGACAAAAAGTGAGTTGTACCACCCTGAACACCATGTGCGATGCAGTTGGGACAGAGCCTTGCAAAACGGAGTAGAAAGCCAAGAAGAGAGGCTCTATGGTAAGATATATTCTTTGTTACTAAACGACAAACTTGATCAAAACCTACTGAAAACAGAAAGAGGTTCTGCAAAAATCACTCCTAAAACACAATTAGTAAACGTATGACAATTTTGCGCTGTCAGAATAAAGAAGCTACTTAAGGTATTGGTTATAGCAATAGCACTATGTCAAAACAAAAAAAAAAGATTTTTGGCAACCACAGATGTTGTAGAAAAATACCAGGAAATACTCTAGTCACCCAATGTGGCTCGTCGTTAAAATGACTTGTTTGTTTCTCAGAAATAGAAAGCACATGCTCGCATTTGCGGGAGCAATTGTTCGGGTATTCTGCTTGGATAAATGACTTAAGGCAGAGCTTACACACCAGGCTGGAACTACAAGTTCATCTCTGGGACCACACCCATCGGAGAGTGGATGTCAGCTGGGGCCACCTGTTACATCACCGCAGCCAAGATGAAACCACTAAGAGGCTCCAGAAAGGACAAGATTTGCATCGTGGATGTTAAATTTAACTCTTCTAAATATATTATAATAATTGTATTGAAACGCTACAGGTCTAATTCATGCATTAGTTCATATTGAATATAATTGAGTATTATTGAAGAAGAATCTCTGATGGTACCTCGGTCGGTGTGTTGAAGCCCGCTGAAGGAGTTTGCGCGTATATGGGTCGTTGCCATTGACAGTTTGTCAGACAGCCAGGGCATTCATATTTGCATCAACACTGCAGTTTGACAGTTTGATCCTGAGTTTGGTGCGTTGAGCTGACAGACTCACTTGAGTATGACCTGTCATCACAAGGGTAGTCACACAGTATACCATGCTTAATGTATAATTATGAACATCATCCTGTTTTATGTTAAGACACTAGGTGAAACTGGTGATTGGAGACCATAAAACTCATTTGTGAAAACTGTTTACTTGAGCCTTCATAAATCAAGTGAGAAGTTCTCATTTCTCCACGTCAAGGACCATGGTTATCGGTTTTTATTGCAGCCAATGGAGCTGCCCCCTGCTGGCCATTACACAGAATGCAGGTTTAATACACTTAGTGATGGCTTCACTTCACAGACCTGGAAGCTCTGTCCATTAAATATACTGTCAATGGTGTACACCAACCAGTAACTGTGCTAATGTGTGTGACTGGTTTCCATTACTGTTGTCACTAAGTGCACTCCAGAGTACTGAACAGAAGGATAATAGGAATCGTTTTACTGATACAAAGCTAGAACTCAGTAGTGTGTGCTGTTACTGACTTTGCGAGTGTGTGTTTTGTGTGTGTATGTGGGTGCGTGTGTGTTTCATTATCTTGCGGACACAGTAAACTACATCTTCCCAGAAAGCTGCCAGCCCTTAATGAAGGCGAGAGCCTGGTTAGTCCAGTGCTACAGCTGGGACCCAGAGGAACTAGATTTGTTGGGTAGGAACCAAACATAGCATCTCCTCCCCTGCTCCTCTCTCCCTCCTGTACCTCCCCCAAGGAAAAGACATGACCGGGGCTGATTCATGCTGATGGATATGATTATTTTACCCATCTCTGTTAACTTTGGTTTGTTACAGGATACAACATTACTATTATATGGTTGCCATGTAGTTTTGGGAAGAAATCAATGACGTAGTGAACTACACACACTGAAGGGAGGATGACAAGTTACTTACCTGTATTTAAAGTTAGTTGGATGATGGGTCCACAGCAAAGTGGATTATGTTTAGTAATAACACTCCAGGGAGAGACAGAATATCCTTTTTATATTTGAGATTTTAAAATTCTTCCTAAAACTACACACTACAGCTTTAAATCCATTACACTTACTTTCCAGCCACTTTCATTTAGAGACCATTGTGTTTTTTTTATTTCAGAAGCTTTCAGTGGGCTTCTGATGTCACTGAAAGTAAAGGTTTTGATTGGCTGTTTGGACTGGACTGCGCTTGTTGGGCATGAGCCTTTTCCTCCTCAAGCCAAGCATCATCCTGCTTCTCATGACCGCTGTTACTTTACTTCACCTTTAAGATCAGTTTTATGTCATCCCACAGTATTTTTGTGTAATTAATTTCCACAGCCATTGGTACAGGGGTTTGACTGAGTTGTACTGATCCATAATACATTACCTTAGAGCGGTGTGAAAACATGTTTATACCATGAAACATGTTAAATCTTCAGTCCTGTGAAACTTCAGGGCTACAACTCATAAGGGTTGATTCATTATGATTATTGACAAGCAGTAAACAGCCTCAGTATGTATGAGACTTTATTTTACATTACAGTCTTGATTATGATTTTAAGTGTTTAAATAAAACTATATGATTGAATAGGCAACAAACAAAGTTGCTGTCATTCAATCAACAGTGGCGTCTCCATGGCAACACAACATCTTTCATCAGATTCTGATTCTTGATTGGTGCATAGAGCGTCATCCAACCCTATATCTCAGCATTTTGTTCCATTAACTAAATTCATTTTTTAATGTTTAGATGTTGATGAAGATATAAACTTTGAACATCTGAAGACAGGCTAAATTATTGCATTATATAACAGCCTTGTTCTGCATTCGAAATGTTTGCAGTTAAAACAACCAATAGATCAATGAGATGAAAACACTGAACTGTCCAAAGAGAAGCCTATTAAGTAATTTAATACAGACTGACAATTTTATTAATTATTAAATGTAATTAAAAATATCAGGTAAACTCATCTCTGATCAATATTCACAGGAAATAATCTGCTAGAAAATTCATCCAAATTACTCATTTTACACAAGCTTCCTGCAGTTATTGCATTCACTATTTGGGTTCATTATACAATTTATCTGTTGTTCTGTACTGTTATTTTATTGAATATAATATGAAATATTCATAAAATATTTCAGTTAGTCAGGGGTTGTAAGTTTACTCACTTATAGAATAAAATTGCCAAACTCTGTAATCAGAAGAATGATATATAATAAAAATTGTAAATGCATCATTTTGGTCTGGAAACGTGAGAGAGTAGCAAGCTAGCAAGAGATATTTGGGTTAGGGTTAGGTTCACAATCAGTCCCTTGGTCTTCAGCGGTTCTTGCTCGGCCATTTGTTTGGCAGAATTCGATCAAAACATGAGGGTTTAATAGAAATTTACGAAAGTATAATTAAAGTAATGGTGCAGAAGCTTTTGACCTTTATTTTATCTTAATTTCTTAATTTCAAGTTCTCTGAAAAGTTTTGTTTTTCTATATAAATAAGATAAAGGATATTATAAAATATGTAAAACTTGACTAATGTTTGTTGAAAAGTTTAAGTTTTGTGAATTGTGAAGTTAATTTTAATGGCACTAAAGGACACATTTTTCCAGCATTTACGGTTCTACTTCAAGCACTTAAAAAGTGAAATCCTCTATCCTTTAAGTGCCACTACAGTAATGGCGGCTTGTCTGCTTCTGCCTACAACTTGGATTTATAACTTTGTCTGAAAATAGTACTTTAGTAGTAAGAAAATAGTGCACTTAAGAAAAATAATCATTTGTGACTGATTTTTTGAGGATTATCCAAGGTGATGATCAACGAATATAGTTCCTCTGATACCTCCACAGTGGTTGTTTTAGTCTGTCCTATTCTATTCTGAGTGACTCTGGAAAAAAACAGTCCTCAGGGTAGAGTATGTTCATCCTTCTCTCTTGTGTTGCTATCATGCCTTTTTTTGAATAAGGGCTGTGCAGCTTTCTTCCTCCCACTTCCTTATTCCATTTCACGTGTCCTGTCAAGTCATGCCACGCTATGACATGCACTCTGAATGTCTCATCAAACTGCAGCACGGCCACCGCTACACTGTCATCAGTTCATTCATACCTGTACAGTATGGTTTTGAGACCAGTGTCCAACCATGTTCCTAATGAATAAATTCCACTTTTATTATCCCCTGTGTATGCTTAAAGAGAAGATCTATGATATGTCATCCATCATTTGTATTTCAGATTTAATTTTACATTAAATTACCATTAAATTACAGCTATCATTGTAATCAGAATGAACTCAACCGTCTCTTCTCTTGCCTAGTCCAGGTTTACTTTAAAGACAAACGGTAGCGTTACGTTTTGGTTTAATTGCTACTCGTCATTTTAAAATATGAGTAATTAAACCATATTTCCATGACATGTACCTTACTAGGCCTGTGATAGTGGAGATCCCTCATTTTGGCTCGATGCGGGGCCAGGAGAGAGAGCTGATCCTCCTGCGCAGCGAGAACGGAGAATCCTGGAAAGAGCATATGTACGACTATAAAAACGAGGACCTGAATCAGCTCCTCGGTGGGATGGATGAAGGTAAAGCACACGTTTTTACTTTTTTATTATTTAGTCAAATCTTTGTCATATAGTAGCACCCCGGCAACTTTAAACATTTATGGACCTGGGATTTAAAATGATACATGACTGTAAGTGTTTTTAAAACCCCAATGTGTAGAGCATTGGGGTTACAGTTACAGCATTTTATGAATAATTCTGATCCAAGATTTTGTTTGTAGAGAAATTAGACATAGTTACAGTGTATCGTACTGCTTTCAGCCCTTTTTTTTCTAAGTGTACCTTGGTCAGATGTGGTAAGCGGAGGAGCCACCTACCAGATCTGACCCAGGTCAGAATCTTGAGTCCTAACTGTAGCATCACAATAACTTCTAAAAACATAAGTAGTTTTAATACATTATGTAATGTAACCCATTGACCATTAGTGTTTAGCATTTATTCTCCCTTTTTCTTGGGTTTAGGACCATTAGGTCATAATCAGAATGTGTAATAACACAAATTATTTTGTAGAGCACATAAAATGATTGTGTGTGAATCATGTGTGTTTTTTAAAGAACGCAAGTTATGTAATTACTGGACAAGTTCGTGAAAGCAGCAACAAGGAGCTTAATGTTTTGTTGATCCTGGCGGCCCCTGTGGAGAAAAGCAGTAGTGTTTCCACTGCCTCGTTTCATTGATTTCAAGGGGAATTAAGAATAACTATATAGAAATAGCCAATCTTCCCACTTATGGTCTTGTTTGTCTATGTACGTCATATAGAGGAATCAGTCAAAATTACCAGTTAAAAACTCCTTGGAGTAGGTTTTAGGTAATTAAAGCAAGTAAAATCCTGTATTAGAGTCATACTAGAGAGAGATTGAACTCATAGTTTGGAAAATAAATAAGTTATGTTAATGTTATTTATGTCATTGATGACATAGAACTGGACAGTCCCGAGGAGCTGGAGAAGAAGAGAATCTGCCGCATCATCACCAAGGACTTCCCACAGTACTTTGCTGTAGTGTCTCGAATCAGGCAGGAGACCAATCAGATGGGACCAGAAGGCGGGACTCTGTGCAGCCGCAGCGTCCCATTGGTTCAAGCTTCCTTCCCTGAGGGGGCTTTAACCAAGAAGATCAAAGTTGGACTGCAGGTGAGATGTCTGTTGTTGTTATTTATCTGTCCCCCTTACTGGATGCCATAAACAATACACACAAATAAAACACTCATCACTCATTGATCATTGGCTCCTCTCTCCCAGGCCCAGCCAGTACCTGACGACACTGTGAAGAAAATCCTTGGTAACCGAGCAACCTTCAGCCCCATCGTTACCGTGGAGCCCAGAAGAAGGAAGTTCCACAAGCCCATCACTATGACAATCCCAGTCCCGCCCCTCTCAGGGGAGGGGCTTACCAACGGCTACAAAGGAGACTGTACTCCATGTCTCCGCCTTCTCTGTAGCATTACAGGTATAATTGTGTGTGTGGTTGTACTTTTTGTGAGGACCAGTTTGAGAACTTGAGAGTGAGGACAGTTTTTAAAAAGGGGGGATATTTTGGCTTGTCTTTACTTCTTTCAAAGGAATGTTTAAGGGGTTAAGATATGGTTTAAAGGTTAAGATGGATTAAGGTTCAGGTTAAATTAAAGAGCTGGGGTTCGACATGTATTTGTGATGGTTATGGGCTAGAGAATACATAATGTATGCAAACTATTTTGTAAAATGATTTGCTCAGCTTAGTTGAGCTGCTTCGGGGTGCTATTCCATATTTTAACAGTTGTGTGGTGTCAATACAGGAAGCAATCAGTCATTTCAGAGAGTAGATGTAACTTTAATCATTTACAACTCAGTAATAAAAACTTTTTTGGGAGAATAAAACCCATATCTGACACAAATTCTTATTTAAATTCTATTCTAGTATTTCTATAAAACATGTCTGTAGGGGACCTTTTACTTTTCAAATTGTATAACATCAAAATAATAATAATTTGAGTCAAGAAAGAGCAAATATTACAGCATTTCTTTTTATTCCTGAAAATATTGTATCAGAAGGGAATATGAAGATGACTTCTGTCAAGTGTATCTTTTATAATGTCCCTTCATGTTCCCCGTACATAATGTTCAAGATATTTGTATTTGGTATGTTTCCTACCAGGCGGTACATCCCCAGCACAGTGGGAAGACATCACTGGCACAACTCCTCTCACCTTCGTCAATGACTGCGTCTCCTTCACCACCAATGTTTCTGCCAGGTGAGACACAATACAAACACTATACTTTGGGAAGAAGCAAGTGTTTGTGACTGAGCTTGTAGTTTTTTTCTCTCTGTGTCTGAAATGTTCATCACTTTATATGTTACTTTTGCAGGTTCTGGTTAGCAGACTGCCATCAGATTCCGGAGACAGTGGGCCTGGCCACGCAGCTGTACAGGGAGCTGATCTGTGTGCCCTACATGGCCAAGTTTGTGGTGTTTGCTAAGATGAACGATCCGGTAGAGTCCAGACTGAGGTGCTTCTGCATGACGGACGACAAGGTGGATAAGACCCTGGAGCAGCAGGAGAACTTCGAGGAGGTGGCCAGGAGCAAAGACATAGAGGTACATAATTATCGGTTGGTTATTATCTATTCTGGTTCTTTCAAAAGGCGACGTTCAGAGATTTTGAATGAATTTGTAATCACATTAATAGGACATTAATAGGTTATTACAGAAGTTTAATTTTTATACATACATTTATATTTATTTATACATTATCTTGCTTTCCATCCTCCGTGTTAAACTATTATATAAAAAAAGCATTATTATACATGTGAAAAGTACATTTGCACAAAGTTCCATGGATTGTAATAAGTAAATTAAGTAGAATTTAATTTGATTGTTAGATAAAACAGTGAATGTAAAGCTATCTTTCGTCAAACCCCTTTATGGTAAGTTTTTTAATTTATTCAGTTCAGTTTATTTACACAGTAAAGGTGTCACTTGTGAATATGTTTAGATTAAAAACATGCATGTTAAAGTGTTTACCTGGTTTAGGTTATTCAACTGCCTTCAAAATAGTTGCAGCAGTACATTAAGATTAGATCATAAGTCAGTAACATTACTCTAAAGGCAGCCGGATCAAGGTCAGAACTGCAGTATAGTCAGACTCCTGCAACTCTAGAATTATCATATAGGGAAAGGTGCTGAAAAAAGATCCAGGAAAGCGAAAGATTTGTAAGTGCTTGTGCTCGTGCCAGTTTGTTTGTTATAAGCTGGGTTGGAACCGGATCTGTATTCCTGCTGTTGGCTTCCTCCAGACCTTATCATAAATGGTTATTCTTTCACGAGTGATGCCGGTTTTTGTTGCACATGGCCATTCTCACCTCTATGATGTGCTTTCTCAGGTTCTGGAGGGCAGGCCGATCTATGTGGATTGCTATGGAAACTTGGCTCCCTTGTCTAAAGCGGGTCAGCAGTTAGTTCTTAACTTCTACGCCTTCAAGGAGAACCGTTTGCCGTTCTGTGTCAAGGTACTGCATGCACTCTGTCATCACTAGTGCCTACAAAGCCTTCTTTTCAGGCTGGAATGGGGAGTTGGAAGATCTATAAATCAACATGGCAAAAAAACTCTGTGAAAGTTACTTAAAATACACCAAGGTTGTCATAACCAAGTACAAAAGGGTACAAGACACAATGCTAGAGAAAAGCAGCAGAAAGTACACTTCTGTTAACATACTGTCCTAAGCCAGGATTGTTTTAGCTCTATTTCCCTTTGTTGCCCTACTCCCCACACTAGCTTTCAATACAAGTCCACAGGGAATAACCTAGTTCCCTTTGCCTCTCCTAAATAACCTCACGTCATTGATCGACCCACTAACGTCACGTTCTCCATAATCAATTCTCTTGCATCATTTGGTGCTCTGTTACTATGAAAACTATCCTTACTGCATGTGAAGTGGATCAGGCACACCACTTTATCACAATACAGCTAATTTGAACTACAGTAGCAGGGTTACATGTGTATAAAAGTATGTACAATAGGTCTGTTCCATTATTCATCACTAAACATTTCCTTATTAGAAAAACAATAAAATCAATTTAAGGCTTAAAGGTGTGTAGGATTTAACTAATCGGTATCTAACGGTGTAGTTAGTTGCAGATTGCAACTCCCCCGCTTCACCCTCCCCTTTCAAGCATAAAGGAGAAACTATGGTGGCTGTGAAACGCTAACGGCCTCATATAGAGCCAGTGTTTTGTTTGTCTGTTTTGGGCTACTGTAGAAACATGGTGGTTCAACATGGCGAACTCCATGGTAAATAAAATCAGCTCATTCCAAAGTAAAAAAAAACACAATAGTTCTTATTTTCAGGTGGTTAAACACTAATAAAAACATAAGTATGCATAATATAAGATTTTTGTCAATAGACCTTAAAAATATATTTTTGATATTACCCACATCCATGTCAAAGCCAAGTCACCTCTTGGCCACTAACAAGGGCTTCTTTTCTTCTGTTACCTGCTGTGCTATACTACCTAATAAAATAAAACACAGAATCGTTATGTAATATACTCTCCACAAATACATACATACACATTTGCAGATACACGTGGATAAAGTAGTATTCAAATTGAGGTTCATCACTATTGACTACAGCCTTATCAAGGAACAAGGTACATAAAGAAGCAATGTTCTCTCTCTAGGTGAGAGATCCCAGCCAGGAGCCCTGCGGTCGTCTTACGTTCCTTAAAGAGTGTAAGACCGCAAAAGGCCTCCCACAAACAGCTGTGTGCAACCTGAACATCACACTTCCTGCAGTGAAAAAGGTAAGGTATTGTGAACTCACCATTCTCTGTTGTCACCTCCATAACCATAACATGGCTAGGGTAGTTTCGGCCCCAATAACACTGATAGATGAAAGACAGAGAAAGACTTTGGCCAAACTGCCGCCACTGTGTCTTTTATCTGTTTAAAGCTTCTCTTTTACATATATCGGTATTCTTTGCAGTGGATTCTCGCCATTGGCTGTTTCATTTTGTTCCTACCTACCTTTTGATTTGGATGACATGCTTTTGGCTGAGGGCATTTCGTACAAAAGGCTTCTTTTGATTATCAGGCTGGCTTTTTGTGGCTTGAGTTCATTTGCTGAGTGTTGGCGCTTTATACTTTTTTTTGTGTTTGTTTTGTGTTTTTTTTTGTTTGCTTAAGTGGCTTCTCTTCTGAGTTTGAGCTTCTGTCAATCACTCCTTTTTCACACCCTGATGTTTCTTTTCCCCCTGCTTTCCATTATGTTACTCCCCCTGTTTCTGCAATGCATCTTGGGAACCAGGAAATGGAGTCAGATGCCGAGGATGAGGTAAACCACACCCTCCCCACCATGTGCTGTCCTCTGCGCTAGATCTATAGCGGCCCTGCTTAGTGGCCCTGCTCTGTTCATCATAGCCTTATTCTTTCCGCTTCTACAAGGACAATACGAGCTTTCCTTGTCCAAAGCAACCTTTAGCTGCTCAGTTTTGCATGATATATTGTAGATATGAAACAACTCTTTGTTTTATGTCCAATCCTTATCCTTTCCGCTCTACATAATGTGATACAAGTGACTTTGGAGTTTAGATGTACTGACATTGTCCTTAAGTTAACTTTTCACCATTAGTAACATTTCCTCAAAACTGATTATTTGCACTTTTTAGTACTTATAATTTAGAGTTTGTAGCCTTATCCTGACTAACTCAAGCTAATTTGACTAGCTTGGCATAGTAACAATTATTGTAAGTATTGGTATCAGTACTTACAAAAATATAAAATTGAAGTGCAGTAAATTCTCTTAAAGGAGAATTTGCTGCTGTATGCAACTGTTCAATATGGGCTACTACTAACGCAGACTATTGGGTTTGCTTTAATTTGAAATTACGAGGTCCAAATGTTGCTCATTTGGCAGCACTATACAATGTAGGGTGGCCTAGAACTGATGTGTTGTTTGCTATTGTTGCAGACTGAAAAGCCAGATCGACGTCATACCTTTGCATCCCTAGCCTTACGTAAGCGCTACAGCTATCTGGCCGAGCCTGCACTGAGTGAGTTTGACATTTTCACTAACAAACCCTTTGATGAATATAAAAATGCCAATTTTCGTGGATAAGTTAGTTTATTAACAATTTTAATTAACCTGTAAAATGCGTGATCAATATGTAGATAGATGTGACTTACTTAATGTAATAAATGCATATTTCTCATCCCACATAACATGCACTGTTCACATGCTTGTTTACAACATGGTACATATTGCATGGGTCAATGAGTGGTTTTTAAGTTTTTGTGCTGTGCTTGCCCACGTTGTTAGTTGTACTTCTTCTGGGTTTGTTTGGTTGATTTCCACTGCTGAGTTTGAGAAGTCCAAATGCATCAAAATTTTTCTTTGGCTTACCAACACAATGTTACAGGCATTTGGGAAGGTCAAAGTAAAATTTTATTTATTGTCCATTTGTCCCCTCTGAGTTTAAAGCTCTTTTTGGCTTTGTGATGGTGTAACAGCTTTTTGTGGGACAAAAATGCATGTTAGGAGGTCTTGAGTTTGGCTTTCTTTCAGGTGTTTGTTTTCAGTTTTTCACACTCTGTGCTTGTCACCAGTTCTTATCGATCTTGCATGGCAAAATGGCCCAAAACTTAAGTCTTGGAAAACACATTTTGTCATATTTTGTTATATAATAAACGGAAAATGGAAACTTCTGCAGCCTTTGGCTGTATTGTATCATAATGTCTAAATTGTCTTTGTGGAATCTGTCATTACGTAATTTTTGGACCAAACAGATAAAAGGCACTTTAAAAAGCGGATTGAAATTAGAGCCAGAATCAATATGTGATTTTAGAACATCTGAAGTCAAAAGAGAGAAGTTGTTTTTGTGTTAATCCTGGTGCATTTGTCTTGCCATTTTTCTGTTGTCAGTTGTTAGTCTACTCCATCGTCTTTGGATTTTTACTTTGCTGCTGTATGTGCTTTGTTCAGTTTATTCATTTTGTTGTTGTTGCTGTTGTTTGAGTCATCTCCCAATCCTAAATCAGGATCACAACTGTTTCTTTTCATGACTCCATCTTCGATCAATAATCAAATATCTTATCTCAGCACTTCATAAAACTGCTGTTTTTCCCTCCTTGATACTAGGACTGCGTCACTGACCAACTCTTCCTCCTCTGATCTCTTCTTCTTTCACATTTTTTCTTCCTTTTCCTCCTCCAACATAATTTTCTTTTACTATTCCACATTCTTTTGATTATTTTTTCCATTCCTTCTTTATCATTATTTCTACAAATTCATCTGAAGAAACAGCAGTTGAGCGAAGCACAACATCAAGAACACTGCCTACTGGTTACCCTCACAAACCTGTCTTTCCAACCAGACCTTACCCATCATGGCCGACTGCTCCTATTACCGTCCCTGGCCAAACAAGGCCCGTCGGAGTGGGGTGTTCCCTCACCTCTACCGATTCACCGGCAGGCTCACCAGCTGCTTCTCCATTGAAAACTACCTGGCCCCTTTCCTCCCCGTCACCTGCATGCCCTGCAACTATCAAAGTCACCCTCGGAGCTCCACCACCAGTACCTACCCTGTCATCCCCAGTTAAATCAGTTAGCGACATAGCGTCCTCATCCCCCATCAGGTCTTACAGGACTATGCCTTCACCCATCAAAACTGTTGTCCAGCTGGGTCAGTACCCTGTCCAGGGGTCTGCCAGCCTTGTGTCCTCTGGAAGTCCATGTAAACCTGCCACAGATCCAGCATCTATCAAAAGTCTTGCTTCAGCATACACATCAAGGACTTCCCCACTTCACTCAATACCCAATGGTTCCATACCAGAAAGGTCATCAGCTCATGTTACTGCTCCAGCATCGCCAAAGACATCTTATAACATGTACAATTCTAACCTGCCTTTTAAAACTACCCTTGGGTCCACAGTTATGACAGATGCAGGGGCACCTAACCTCTCTTCTGTTAAAAGCATCTCCAGCCTGTCCTCTTTGAAAACCTCTGTAGATTCAACGCTCTCATCCAGAGGAGGGAGGACATCCCTCTCATCTCTCTCCTCAACTGGGCAGACAACAATTGCTTCCTCAGAACTGTCCATGATGAATGGATCTGTCTCACCTGTTAAATATCCATCCTCCTCCACACCATCCTCCCCTTCTTCTCGCCATCTCTCAGAGAGAAGTAGCAGCCTTCAGGAGAGGATCCAGGCCACCACCCAGGCAGCAACCTCCAGTGTCAGTGCAGCCATAAATGAAGCTATAGACTCTTATTCTGTGTCAGGCTATGGCACTCTTAGGTCACTGTCCTCCTCACATAGAACAACAACAGCAAGCTCTGCTTATGGTTCTCTGAGATCTGTAGTTGCCTCCTCCAGCCCGGCAGTTTCATCCAATACGGTGACTGTACCTGTGTACTCCTTAGTCAACGTCATTCCAGACACCCCTGTCAAACCAGGGCCAGGGTCTCTCAAAATGGCACTGCCTGATTCACCTCGCGCCCTGTCCTCATCTTCTTTGTCTTCCTGTGTTACCACATCAAAAATAAATTCCCAACTGAAATCCCCTCCATTTATCACACCGCCCATCATCCACCCAACTGCAACTTCCAATCAGGAGATACTAAAAGATGTAGCAGACATGAAAGAGGATCTGATGAGAATGACAGCTATCCTTCAGACAGACACACAGACAGCAGCTAAAACTGTCCAAACATCACATACTGGCACTCCTAAAGAGACCAAGTTAGAGGATGAGGAGCCATTTACTCTAGTGGAGAAAGTGAAAGAAGATTTAGTGAAAGTCAGTGAGATACTACAGAAAGATATAATTAGTGAAGGTAAGACTATTGCAGGTAAGGAGAGAGCCTCAGAGGATGAGTGGGAGGAATTTTCTAAGGATGAGATTGAGGAGGCACAAAGAAGTGTGCTCTCAGACTATTACCCTCCTTTCGATGAAAAAACACTCCTGCTCAAGCACCAGTCCCTGTCAAGCAAAGACTTAGAGTTGGCTAAAGTAGTAGACTTTTTAACCAATGACATTGGCGCTAGCTCACTCTCCAAAATGGCAGAGTTAAAATCTAGGTACGAGGAGGAGGCAAAAAGAGAAGGGGAAGAAAAACAGAAACGTGTTCTCAAACCATCTATGTCAATACAAGAGCACAAACTTAAAATGCCTCCCCCAGTCTCAGGCATGCTCAGGTCTCCATCAGAGAAGGACCTAAGCAAACTTGCTGAATCATATCAGGGGGCGGACACTATTTTGGAATCACCAGAGGACCTGTCTCATGAGCAGGATAAGAGTCCCTTGTCTGACAGTGGGTTTGAGACCAGGAGTGAAAAGACACCTTCTGCTCCTCAGAGTGCAGAGAGTACAGGACCTAAGCCTTTATTCACAGATTCACCCATCCCACCCTGCGTAACTGAGACCAGGACTGAAGTGGTCCACATTAGGAGCTATGAACAGCCTGATGATCCTTGTGAGCCTTTGCTCATGGAGGAGGCTGCATCTGCTATTCCTTCTATGGAGCCAGATGCAGCTTCAACAAGCTCCATCAAAGCCTTACAGATGAAAATGCCAGAAGAGGACTCAATGATGAACAAAAGTGTGTGTCTTAAAGAGGAAACTCATATTACGACCACTACTAGAATGGTCTATCACAAGCCCCAACTGACTGATGGCGCTGAGATGATAGAGGAAGGTATGTCAGTTAGAGATATTATGAAAGCTTTCCAGTCAGGGAGGGACCCATCTAAAGAACTTGCAGGCCTTTTTGAACACAAAGCTAGCCAGGATTCTGTCAAAGGCGATGAGCTGACTCCTAGATTTCTTGACAGAGACACTAAATCCAAACCGAAAGTCGAAAGAATAATCGAGGTTCATATTGAAAAGGGCCACAGCACAGCAGAGCCAACTGAAGTTATTATCAGGGAAACCAAGAAACACCCTGAACTTTATGTCTACAAAGGAGACCATGGAATCAAGGAACTTACTGATTACGATGAGGCCCAACAGGAAGAAGAGGAGCTTACTGCCGAAGAATCCCTGCCCTCCTTCCTAGAAACATCTCGTGTTAACACCCCAGTGTCACAGGAGGAGGACAGTCGCCCAAGTTCTGCCCAGCTAATAGCAGATGATTCATATAAAGCCCTAAAATTATTAAGCCAGCACTCCATAGAATACTGTGATGATGAACTATCAGAAATCAGAGGCGAGTCATATAGGTTTGCAGAGAAAATGCTCCTCTCAGAGAAGCTTGATGCGTCATCATCTCACTCTGATACAGAGGATTCAGCAGTAGTGACTGACCGTCACCTAGTTTCTGAGGAGAGTGGTAGCCGTGGCACTGAGAGCACAAGTCAGCAGCATGGTAGCCCCAAAAGAGAGTTTGTTTCTAAGTCATCTAAAGATGGGTCCTCTAAATCTGGTAAATTCTTGCACAGGGATGAACCATCTCAGTTTGATAAAGTGACAGTGCTTCATTACTCCACAGAACAAGGCAGTCCCAAACATGCAGTTTGGATGAGATTTACAGAGGATAAACATGACAGGAGCAGGGATAAGCTCCTTTATGAGGATAGGGTGGACCAAACTGTAAAGGAAGCTGAAGAAAAACTCAGTGAGGTATCACAGTTCTTCCGTGACAAAACAGAGAAGCTCAATGATGAGCTGCAGTCCCCTGAGAAAAAGCCTGTGAGACGAGAGCCAAAAGAACCCAGGTCCTGGCCTAGCTCAGCTTGCAGTAGCCCTGAGAAAACACAGCAGAAACCTAATGCAGGAGAAGAGGTCTTCAGTAAAAGCAAACTCAGGGAACCTTCTGCTGGTAAAATATTTGGCAGTACCACTACAACTGAAAAGAAAAGCTCTAGCTTACCAAGCAGTCCCCAGAAAAGCATGCTCTCTCATAAAAGTGAGGATACAATTAAACAACAAACTAGTGAGTCTGAACCCTCTTCTCCCACTCATGTAAAATCAACATCCAAAGTCAGTGCTGTAAGGATGAAGTTTGAATCTGAGGCTCAGAAACAGAGTCAGTCTACTCCAACCAAAATTCCTCCTCCAGTGCAGCCAAAACCCTCAATAAAGAAATTACAGGAGAGCAAACTTCCTGTTTATCAGTTTTTCGCAGGAGGAAAAACATCAAAAGTATCTGAAACATCAGAAGAAGGAAGCCAGAAAAAGGATGTTGAGAAGGATATATGTGCTGCCATGGACAGCAGTAAACCGGCTTTGATATCAACATCTAAAGCCCCAAAACATACAGGAGAAAAGTTGCCAAACAAAAACATCCCAGAGGCCTCTTTGCAAAAACATAAAATTAGTGAAACTGAGACTCACAAAGCAACTACTAAAGGGAGAGATATCCATTCCAGTGTTACTCAGGAAATTAAAGAAAGCAATAAAGGTCAAAAAGTCCAGAAACCTGTTGTTCATGATACTACTAGGCAACTAGAGAAAGATATTGATGCTAAAAAGTATCAACAAGTCACAAAAAGTGAATCTGCTTCCAGAGATGTAATAGCGGAGGTATCAAGAAAAGACAAAGAAGAACCACTAAACAAAAACCTCAGAAAAAAGACAGAATCCCAAATACCTGTAAGATTAGCTTCTACTTTAGATGATGACCTAACAAAGAAACAGACAATAACTAAACCTTCACAGATACCTACATTATCTAAGAGCAAAATACAGACCAGTCTTGAGACAACCCCAGTGAAAACAGATGAAAATCTGACATTTGAAATTCTAGATAATGCACCCAAAGATTCCAATTCCAATAATCTTCCCAGCCATAGAGAAACACTGGAGAAAGTAATAACCCCTCCGGCTGCAATAACAACCAAAGAGAATTTCAAGGGCATCAAAACATTACCTGTTTATGTCAGTGTCCAGGTGGGAAGGCAAGCAGAGAGAGAGGCCAAAGGGACTCTGTACACAGTCAAACAGAAATCAAATTCAGCAGTCAGCCCCATAAGCCCTGATGATGACACACTAGAACAGGTCTCTTTCATAGATAGCTCAGGGAAAAGCCCCCTTACACCAGAGACCCCCAGCTCTGAGGAGGTCAGCTATGACCTTACGTCCAGGACCCCTGATTGCTTTATGGGATTCATGCCAGGGAAACCCAGCCCCATCATGGAGGTATCTGAAGAATCAGAGGAAGATGACCAAGGCAAAGTTGTTTTCTCTTTTAGGGAGGCCCTACCAGAAAGCAAAACTAGTCTTCATGCCACCCAAGCAGACCTAGCTAATGCTAATAAGGAAGAAACAAAAATGAATGATAACCAGCAGGAACTGAGTAATAATTTCAACCACCAAGAAACCACAGTCAATGTCAGGCATGATGAAATGACAGGGCAGGAGCAGCAAGAAGTCTCAAAAGACAAAGGTATTGCATATATTGAGTTTCCTCCCCCTCCTCCTCTGGACTCATCAGAAACGTCAGACCCAGATAGGAAAGGTTCCTGTGCCTCTTCAGAAACTGAAACAGAAATGATGGAGGTGAACTTACAGGAAGAACATGACAAGCATCTGCTGACCGAGCCAATTATACGTATCCAACCCCCTACTCCAGTTCTCCCTGGGGCCGATGACAGTCAGTCAAATGATGAAGAGGCAGAAGATGATGAATCAATCTTCCAACCAATTCCATGTAAGAAATTCACTTTCAAAGTTCCAGAGGAAGAAGATGAGGAGAAGAAGAAGAAGAAGGAGAAGGAAAAGGCATCTAAATCTAAAAAACATGACAAAAATGGAAACAACAAAGAACCTCCTGATGGGACCAATGGGACCAATGGCTCCAATGGTTCCAATGGTTCTAAAGGTTCTAATGGCAAAGGAGAGGAGTATGAATATGAACAAAATGGAAATGACCAGTCAATAACAGACTGCTCAATAGCCACAACGGCTGAATTTTCTCATGACACAGATGCAACAGAGATAGACTCATTAGATGGATATGAACTTCAGGATGAGGATGATGGCCTGTGCGAGCAGGCAGATTTACGGCTGTTTGGTCTTCCAGACAGTCGGAGAGACGTTTGGGCAACAGACACATTTAGGTCCACTGATCGCTCTTTTCCCCCAACTAAACTGGAAGTAATTGAAGAGGAGAAAACCCCAGAGGAATGTCAAAAGGACACTTTCAAAAAAGATACCCCCTCAAACGGTGAAAAACCTGATGGCGTTAGTATGGATGGGGTTAAAAGTCAAGAACAAAAACAGCCAGATAAAGAGGGATTTTCAGACACTTACTTTAGTTACAAATTAGAAGAGGAGTTTAACTCTCCTTTTAAGACTGTTGCCACTAAAGGGCTGGACTTTGACCCCTGGCCCAGTAAAGGTGGCGAAGAAGAAGTCGTTGACATGGGAGGGACACGGGGAAGCAATGGTGAGCCTAAACCTTTTGGACTGGCAGCGGAAGACCAGTCTCAGGCCACAACACCAGACACTACCCCAGCCCGAACACCAACGGACGATAGCACGCCAACGAGCGAGCCAAACCCATTCCCCTTCCATGAAGGGAAGATGTTTGAGATGACACGCAGTGGTGCGATTGACATGAGCAAGAGGGACATGGTGGAGGAGAGGCTCCAGTTTTTTCAGATTGGTGAGCATTACTACTCGGCGGGCAGGTACAGGGTCAGGGACCCAGAGGTAGATTCCTCCTCACAACACAGGGATCAGTTTATTACTCAGGATCCCACAGATACTTTAACACTCCCTCAAGTCCCCATTCAAACTACTACTGTCCAGCTAGAAATATCGACTGCGACTGGCAGTTACACCACATGCAGAGACTCTTCCAACACTGAGCCTAAATTCTCCACTTTTAAAACAGGATTCAAGTTGTCATCTGACAAAACCTCCAATGCTTCAAATAGCAGTTCTGAATGTAGAATACCAGGCATATTTGATGTTTCTAATAACATAACCTCAGGAACAACTGTAGATAGTTCTTATTCTGTAACCTCAAACTATACAGATTATTCTAATTTTGATACATCAGGCATGACAGATTATTTTTCAAATTACAGAATTAATTCAGGTACATCCAAACAAAGCACTTATTACCAAAGCACAGATTCTTCTTTGGCACCTTCACAACAGATAAGCACTTCTCAAACTTGGAGCAGCAATACCAGTAGCAACATCCCTGACTCCAATTATAGCCATACAGACCTCCTTCAGGCTGGCAGTATTGTGTTCAACTTGTTGTCCTGTTCTGAACCTACTCTGCAGGAGGTCAGCAGGATAGAAGCATCCTTCAGCCAGCTAGAGGAGAACAGCAGGGAGGTCAGGGCTTTTACTAATGTAGCAATAACAAACACAGGAGCCAAAGACATCAAAGGCAAGATATGCAAGTCCAGGTTACCAGTGAGAGAGCGCAGCCGCACACTATGCAGTCAGAGTCGATCAGTAGTGAAAGACAAGGCACAAAAAAAAGTCGATAAATTCCTTGTCAAGAAACATGCCAAGCATAATGTCAGGGAAAGATTAGACCCTTTTGAAAATTTGTTTCCTAAATCTAAAATCCCGGTAATGAAAGCCATGAAATACTCCTCTTGTTCCCAGGATCAGAAGCAGGTTAGAACCAAATCTGTGGTTAGTGACAGAAGCATTCAAACTGCCAGGGGTAATAAACAACTAACTAAATCCAGATCCAGTACTGAACACAGATACAGTATCATGAAAACCCTAGGTAAAAGTAGCACACGTGAGACAGGAAGAAAAAGCAGTGCAGTGGTCTCAAAAAACTTTAAATCAAGGTCTGTCAATAGCCAGGGAGCCAATCTTTTGGACCAAACCCTTCCAAAGGAGGTTGAAACAAAGTTAGAGGGGAAAACATTGCCCACTGAGGACGAAGAGAGCTGCAGCCTCAGCACTACCAGGAACACTTCCTTGTCAGAACCATCTAGAGCTTCTAGAAGTTCCTGCACTTCACGCACCTCTACCTCCACCTCCACCAGCACCACCACATCAACACCATCTGCTAGAGATGTGAGAGCTGAGGTTGAACAGACCAACAGTGAGAGGAGGAGCAGAAGGAAGAGTAGGCGGACACTTGGAGGGAAGGAGCAAAAGCAGAAGGAGAAGGAGGAAGGGAGTCAGGTTGATCAACCAATCACGGCTCCTGTCACGGAGAACGAGACTAGTTTGTAAACTCTTTCTAAACACTTGTTATACTTTATCTTTCTATAAGAGATGCATGTAGCTGTTGTGGGTGCTTTGTGATGTGACGTAAGTGTAGCTGTCACTTCTTCTTCCTGTCATTCTTGTTATCTGTGTCCTGTGCTGTCTAATTTAGACAAAGAGGTAAAGGCTAAGGCATGGAGAATTGATAGCTGAGTCAAGAATACTCAAAAAGTGTCCCTGGATCAAGCAAGATATTTCATTTAGCTTAAATAGCCTAATTTCATGTTGTTTGTTGTTTAAAATCTGTTAGGTAAAGGAGTTTCTGTAAATGTGCTATGACAGTAGATTACTGAGAGCTTTAAAATAAACTATAGTGACTTCGGTGCACAGAAAAAATAGGTATATGAACTACAATCTCTACAATTTCAATATCAGCAAACACTAGTTGTCAGGATCAGTTTGCAAGTAAGCACACTTGAGGGGCTCGGTTAAGAGTAAGTATGCATTCCTTTCTATCAATGTGGGGTCCTACAGGCTACCACTCACTTTGATTTCACACTACAGATTAAGTTAGCCTTGCACTGCACCACATGACACCACCCACCTCCACCCTTGACATGGTTAAGACCTAGCTGTAAGAGATTGTTTGGGGGAATATGACCTTGTGTGTGTTTCGGTCTGCTTGCCTGGTTTGTAGATATCATTTGGTGGTCCTTTTGCTCTCTGGAAACACTGCGAAAACAATTCATCAACTGAACTTGACAATCATATGAGTGTCAGCTGCACAAGAGTGTATCAGTGTAGTCAGTCATTCGTAACTTCGTGGGAAACTTGGTGCAGCTGGATTACTATTGATTTCAAGTTGTAGCCATGAATTGTTTTTATCAGTGGACGGGAATGTTGCCTGATGGTAGATCGTTTGTTGTTAGTGATGTGATATGTAAAACTCCTTTTACTCTTGGAACGCTACCGGTACTAATACTACTGAACATCAAACATGTTAGTGTAAAAATGTGAGTTTTGTTTTTCCTTTTCTGGCCTTACCATCCGTCCTCATTAGCCAGAGTATGAAACTAGTCTAGTAGAGATGTTATGGAAATCTGTGTCCCATCCAGAGGACATATCTGCATTTCACAAGGCTTAATAATAAAGAGAAAATAAATAAAATATAACCTTATAGATAGTCCATTGTAAAAGTTAAAGAAATAGTTTGACATTTTGGGAAATATGCATAAACATTGGCCACACTGCTCCTAACTAATAAATAATATATATAACATACATATATATATATATATATATATAAAATACATTGTCTGACACATAATACCACGTAAAAGCACAGCTTATAATTTTTATACTTCGGTTTTTGCATGGATTAACTTAATGAAATACAATGCAGATAATTAGTGAGCTTTTAGTGAGCTAGTAGGTAGATTTCTTTTTACCTCTGGACTGAGCCAGGCTTTCCGTTTCCCGTTTTCCAAGCTAAGCTAACGTCTCCTGACGCCAGCTTCTTATTGAACAGACAGAGATGAGAGTGGTATCAATCTCTTTATCTAATTCTCAGCAAGAATATGAGGCTTATTTCCCAAAATGTTGACCTATTCCTTTGAGTGAGCATCCATTATCCAAACTGAACCATTTAAGGAAAGTCTGGCCAGAAATTCTTTTTTGTTTTTTTCTCAGACTTGAGACCTGGGACAGTGAGCTAAAGTTAGTCTTTATGTTTGTATCGTCGCCAACACTACAGGGTTTAGTATGAATACACACCACAAAAAATAGACAAAAACTCAGTTTTATTAAGTAGGTATTCATTAACTAGGTATTTAGTAAGTCTTGTCTACAATTTCAAACAGACAAACTTTCAGTTCACAATCCCAATCTGCCATTTTGTGTATCTCTTACTGAGACCCACACACACAATTAATTTGGGGATTGTTGTTATATCAAATGTTAATTGTTTGTGTCCTGCCCTCCCCTGCTTCCTCGCACAGGCCCCCAGAGTCCCTGTGAGAGAACAGACCTCCGCATGGCAATAGTAGCCGACCACCTCGGACTCAGCTGGACTGGTGAGTTTACGCACATCTCACTTTTCTCGCAAAATACGCTCAAAAACAAGCATTAAGCAATGCAAGAAAAACATCTTTATTATGGTCATTGATTGTTGCAGTTAAATCAGTTTCATCTCAATTAGTTTACCAACCAAACCAGAGATTAAAACTAGTGCAGTTATGGATACATTCAATATATTCACTGATAAAAAATTTAATTTGATACCCATCTTATAACAAAGAGGGTTCAGAGGGTTCAGTATGTGAATTTAAAACACACCCTCAATGGGCTGGACTGAACCCAGCTCTCACACCATTAGTTTTACAGGGTATGTTGCCATCTGGTGGACATATAGTATAAAAATATCTTAACTGAGCATTACTGCAGTGGCATTTATAGTCACATACATCATCATCACTACTCATATGCTAGATAAAGTAAGAGTTCTTTGAACACAGAATGCATTGTAATTTTCACAGAAGTGTTTAAATGTAAACACATGCACCTCATGATGAAACGTATTAGGTGTTAGGGGGCAAAAAATATTAACAGTAATACATTTATTATTTATTGTAATAGCAAAACTCTTGTATAGCAATGTATTCATCTTCTTCAACATCATGTATCTTTGTGTTTGTGTGTGTAAGGGAGGAACCGTGATTTGATTGTATGTTGTACTTGTGCAGCGGTAAGGGTGTGGCCTCTGCAGTTTGGTCCAAGTCTGACCACCTGCACTGCAGCACTGCCCCACGCCTGCCTGCCTGCATGTGTGTGAGTGGGCGTCGCCGTGTGTGTGTGTGTAAGCGCGCATTAATTGTGTGCACACAGGCATCCATCTGAAGTGTGTATAAGTGTGACTACTTGTATTGGCGTGCCTGTCCGTCCGGTGCAGTGACTGAGTGAGTGCTCAGCAGAGAAAAAGAATCTGATCCATATTTAATGTGTGTTCCTGTTGCAGAGCTGCAGTGAACCAGTAGACCTGCTGAACATTATGTTCTCATGGTTTTAAATTTACAGCCACTACGCCTGTTTGTAAAAGCAGCATTTCACTGCTTCGTTAGCTGGGTTTGATACAGTGTTTGACAGTTTGTAATAAGTGAATGAGCACTAAGGAAATAAATTAAAATATTGACACAAATCACAGGGATTTTCTTCAGCGCTAGAGTCCAGTCACATCACAATCTGTATCACATCTTGTTCTATTAGTGTAGCTTGTAACACGAGCCACTGACTCACACATGCCACTTAAAGGATTATAAATCACAGTGCATCATTGTCAGTGCAGACATTTTTAGCACAGGTTACCGCAATAGAAACAGGACTGTTATGCCTTGCAACGTTAGCACCAAGGCCAACCCATTGAGCAGCAAAGGACTGCATCTTTGTGTTTTTATCTTCTCAAGAAAGTGTTTTTTTTGTTGCTATTACAGAGCTGGCCAGGGAGCTGGATTTCTCTGTGGACGAGATCAACTTCATCAGAGTGGAGAACCCCAATTCCTTGACAGCACAGAGCTTCATGCTCCTAAAGAAATGGGTGCACAGGGACGGTAAAAATGCCACAAGTAAGTACTGTGTGTTTGTGTGTGCCTGTACTGTATGTATGTGTGATGGAGACAGATTGAGCAGTCCCTCCAGGGGGGTTAAATGCCTCATTTCACAGCAGCTTTGGTAAAAAAAAAAATTGCTGTGGATGTTGGAAAAATGTTTTTTTTTTTTAATAATAATTCAATAAAAATCAAATTTTCAGTGTTCCAGTGAGAGTAAAATTGCTATTAGTAGAATTAATGATTAGTGAAACTACAATGGTCGGTGAAATTTGCAGTAAAGTTGTGGTGGACACCATTGCACAAATCACGCAGAATTCACAGGAATTTGTTAAATTTGTTGAATTTGCGTTAATTGTTGTGATCACAACTTCTTGGAGGGACTGACTGATCTTCTGTATATCGGAATACGTATTTCAGTTGCTATTTTATGGAAAACAAGGAATCAGTATAACTGGCAATATGAAGGTTTTGTGACATGAAACATGAAATAAGCTCCTGTAAATGAAATTTCTCTCTCTCTCATCTGCAGCGGATGCTTTAACTGCGGTGCTGACTAAGATCAATCGGTTGGATATTGTGACTTTGCTGGAAGGGCCCATATTTGACTACGGTAACATTTCAGGCACACGCTGCTTTGCCGATGATAACGCAGTATTCCCGGATCAGTCCGATGGTAAAGTGTAGCCCACCCTAGCTGAATTCTCAGTCTATCTCTCAGTCTATCCCTTCACCCTTCTTCACCTCCTCTCTCAGCCAGATAGTCAGACTGTGTAAACAATTACAGAACCAATCAGGCTTGTCCAAACAATGGACGTTAATTAGAACTGAACCAAAATGGCTTAATGCTCCAGCAGGTTCATTGAGCTCATATCAGTTAATGGACCGTCAGGTAGTAATAGCATTAGAGCAGTCAACAGTCAACAGTCAAGCAGTCACCCCAGTCAGCTTGTTAGTTTTCCAACACTGGGCAGTGCAATTCATTTGTAGCACTCAGTCATTGGTTAATGGCAAGTGATAGATTTTTGGGTGATTTTAAAAACTTCTGTACCATTTTGGGTGCATGACACTTTTTAGTGTGTGACTGTTTTATAACCTGTTTAAAAAGCATGATCCTGAAGCAAATGTAAGCCGCTAATGAATCGGTGTCTCTGTCACATCTGATAAATGTATTGATAATCTTGTTGATAAGATGATCAATGAATGAAGCGCATTTTCAGGTGGGTCAGGGCACTGGTTCATCATTTGGTTTATCAATAGTTATGTTTATGTGTATGTTAAAAGATTTAAATGTTAACTGATACCCAACATATCTCCTTTTGTCAAACTGTGTCATATGCTTTTTAGAAAATACATAAAAACATAATTATAACAACCAATTTATTATACGGGCATGCTTGCTTTAAGCAGTATCTTTCTCTCTTTCTAACTTTCTCTCTCTCCTTTTAAATGGAAATGAAATGTGGCAGCTACTAGTATTCTCTGATTCTGACAGACGCAATGGGGAACACTTCAGAACTTTGATAACAATGTGCCTTTTGTCACAGATAGCTGATTATAAAATATACAGTTTGTTTATATGTTTTTATCACTGAGGAAGGTAGGCACATTTTCTTATAATCCTTTATATACAAAAAGAGTGTACAATAGAATATTGATGGAATAAATACACACAAAATGTGTGTAAATAAGCAAGCAGACAACAGAACACAGTTTAAAACGGTTAATGTGTTTTTTTTTAATATTTATCTTTTAATGTCTGTTATTGTGTTCCAGGTGTGTGCAGCACAAAAACTAAAATTCCAAATGTAGTGCTTGCACGTGGGACTTGGAGCGTTAGCTATCACTTCAACAAGTCAAGTAATGACTGCGGGACAAGTTTAATAAGGAGGTGATATAAGATCGCAAGCTTACATTAAGGGATATAAAAATAAATAGAACCAATGCCTGTCACATCTTACTATTAGAGATGTGCAACAACACAACAGCACAACTAGTTTTGTTATTTCAAATACTACTATTTGAATGCAGAACTTAAACGTGAAAATTTTTTATAGTGATGTGTAGCTACTTTTACTCAAGTAAAGGGTTTAAATACTTCTTCTAAAACTGCATCAACTGTATGCTTGCATTTGTTTCCACTGCTTTTTTAGGACCCCTGCCTTAGGTCAGTATATGCATCATATCATTTAAGAAAGGTATCCAACCAGCATACAACTGAACATTTTTCTATTGTTTGTCAAGGAAACAAAGACAGCCAGGCACATTTTGTGACAAAATTCTGAAATGGGCCTCATTGCCTCATCTTAACACAAGGATCAGTGTTATTATTGCTTTGAATAACGGGTGATCTTTGTGCAAAGATGATTTAAAGACATTTAATAGATAAAAGAAATCACAAAATGCATGGCTATGGCTTTGTGTGAGAGGGCTGCCTGCTCTGATGTTGTTGGCTTACAACAATACACTCCTAACACTCTCCAAATTGGTGCAGCCTTTTCAACGCTGGTCTCGAGTGTTTTCCGCATAGCACACGCTGATCAGGATGTGCTCTGTCCCGGAAGACTCTCACAGATGGGTTGAAAATGAAACACCTCTTTCCAAAGTGTACAGTGTATAATGATGCTTCTGTGTAACTGCTGTTAGCTGTACTGTACCTGTCATCTCCTGGGTTCCTCCGAGCCTCCCAGCTTCTACGCTCCACTGTAGCTTCTCCTGCTTTGAGACCAGCAGACTGCGCTCCTCCTCCTCCTCCTCCTCCTCCTCCTCCTCCTCTCCACTTCTTGCTTCTGAGTGACTAACTCGTACAGCAAATTTCCCCGTCAACGCTAAGCACCACTAACCAGCTAATTTCCACCAATGGCTACCTTTTGCTAACTTCAGCAGCTTCTGGATCCAACTGTTGCATCTGCTCTTACCCTCGCTGCTGAGCTCTGGCTGACTAGAGTAAGACTGGAAACACAACAGCGCCCCCTGTTGGCACTAACACCTGTCCACAAGTCGTGTAGGGAGGTAGCAATCTTAAGCCTCTCCGGGGAGGGGGGAAGTTGCAGATCTCTCCTGCCTACGTCTGCACTAACTGGATGACATCCGCAGCTAACTAGTGGGATTTAGCGTTAGCGTATCCCCAGCCATATGGCCCTTTCAGTGTTTGATGAGGACAGCAAGGTCATAGCAGTATTATTTATGAGAATGTGGGGGTTTAAAAGGGCTGAGTCAGGTTTTATTTTGACACAATATTTGAAGGTTTTTCCAGCAGAAAATCCTAAACTTTTAATAAAAAAAGGGATTTCATTTTTCACCTATATAATTATATCCCTGGTAGTGTGGAGAGATTTCAGTTGTGTCCCAAATTTCATATGAATTCTAATCATTTTGAGTATGTAGCGTGTTAAGGATTCTCGACTAATTTAGCATGCACTCCTATAACACTGTCACACTCATGATAGACAGTATAAAACAATAAATGAGCCAGCAAAACAAGACATATTATTCCTTGTCAAAACTTGCCTCCTACATTACCCACAATGCAACCGCTGATAGTGTTGGAGATTCAGGTTCGTTATGCTGGGTAGTGACTAATATAGTAGTCGTAGTATGCAGTAGTACTCCCCAAAACATGTGAAAATACTTTTATGTGTAAAATCAATACAGTCAGTCGGAAGTCAACACTTCTTGAATTTGTTATTGATGTACAATCTTGTTCCACAGTGAAATGCACAAACTTAATTTAAAAAATGTAATATATTGCCAATTGTGAGACAGCTAAATAAATCTGGGAAATAATACGTATTAAATCATATTTTACTTTCTGTTTCTGATGTTTAATTAGCAGTGGCGCTCGAAAGGCGCTGTTTGACTGACGACTGGCAACTAACGTAATGGCACAAAATCTATGATACATAGTAAATACTGTATACAAATAGTATGTAGTATGGAACTGGGACACAGCAGTTGTTTGGAGACTGGCCAGAAAGAGAGTGTGGGGTTGCCCTGGAGAAATTTAATCTAATGGCCTCAGTATTTATTAAATCCTGGCTCCGCTCCGGCTTTTCAGAATTCCCAGCTCCCATCCCATCGTCTTATTTCCTCTATGAAAATTAGTTAGAGCTCCTAGATTCAAAAAGCTATCCTCATGCAGGACCAAGCCACAATGTGACTTTTGCCCCCTTATTTATACTCCCCCTCTTACTGTTTCCCTGCTGTCTAAAGAGGTGCTACCGCTGTTGACTAAGATGCCCTTTTCCTGCTTATCAAGCAAGATAAGCAATCCCATGTCTCGGGTGTGCAATATCTTTGCTTCTGCAGCTTCTAAAAGTCTTCATCAATCACAAGTTCACTTCACTGTCTGTGCATTAATCAGTTTTTCCGTTTTTAGATGCTGTTTGTCTTTTTCATCTTGTCTAATTGTTGTTCTGTGTTTTTTCTCTTGTGAATTGTGATAACTGTAATAGCTCCAAAACTTCTTAGATCTTCTACATTCCCGCAGTGTCCTCAAACGCCTCAGCCTGTCGCACCTCTTCATACTACTCCTCCCTCCTCTACCTGTGTCTCATCTTCCTCTCCTCGCTTTTTCCCCACCTCTTTCCCCTCCCCTCCTGCTGTCCCCTCTCCCTCCTCTGTCTTTTTCTTCCCATCTCCCCCTGCCACGCCTCCCGTGTACCTCCTGCCTGTCGCTCCTGTTCTCCCTCACGTCTTCGCCCTGCCTTACCCCGCGCCTCTCCCCTCCTCTCCCCAGAGCCCTTTTGGCTGCTCCTCGTTCTTCACCCCTCCTCCATGTATCCCTCGTCACTTTCATCCCCCTGCCGTTGGTCTGCCCTCCTCGCCTCTTTCTTCCTCCATTTCTCCTCTTGTTCTTTGCCCTCCTCCACATTCTGCCTCTCTTACACCTGTTCTATCGTCTCCCCCTCTTCCCTCTCCTCCCACTTCATGCACCTCGCTCTTCATGTCTGCTCCTTCCTCTCCCTTCTTTCCGTCTCCTCCTCCCCTGTCAGCTTCTCTTGCGTTCCCCTCTCCTCCCACTTCTTCTCCTCCTTCTCCCTCTTTAACATGTGTCTCCTCTCCTACTCCGCTTCTTCCCTTTTCTTCCCCTTCACCCTCTCCCCTTCCTGATAATTCCCTTCCTCCTCCCCCACTGCAATGTTCCCCTTCTTCTCCTCCAAGTCATCACTCTCCTTCTCCCCCTTCACTTCCCACCTCCCCTCCATCCTCTCCCCTCCCTCCTGGTGTCCCCTCTTACTTCAGGCGGGATCCTTCAGTTCCTGAGGTCTACATTTAGATGTAGGCTGTCGGTTGCTCTGCTCCTCTCTGCCTTTTGTTGAAAACAACACAACTAACCTACCTGAATTCTACTCAAGCTTTTGCTCTTAAATTTATATAATGATTGAGACAATGAGCTGAAGTCAGGCTTGTTTTAAAGTGCTGTAATGAAGACCTGCCTCACTAATTTTGCTACCATTGCATTTCAGTTAAAATCAGTAGCGCAGAGTCTGAAGTGCTTTTACAAAAGGCGTGGCTGACTTAAGTGCCAGTTTGAACACACAGTTTCTGAGGAGCGTGACTGAATGTAAAATTGACATAAATACAGTGTTTGTGAAGTTTCTATCTTACATTTTATATTCTGTCTTTATATTCTGTTTCCATCTCTTTGTGATCAGGTCATGTGTCTACTCTGTAGTTCTGGTTCAGAAGTCACACACGAGTCCCCACATGTTTGAGAAATGTGTTTGTTGAAGAAGGAGAATCCTTAAAGCCACACTGATTGATTTTTTTTGGCCACTTTGGGGCAGCAGAGCTAATAGTAACATGTCAATTGCTTATTTACACATCCAGCAAAGGTGAAGCATAATCTGGTCTCGTGTTTCTGTTTGACTTGTGTAAGTCGAGTATTCGCTCTCCTTTTAGCTCTGTTTTTGGTTTCCACCAACTCCTGAGGCTGATAAATGTTTCTTAGGTTTTATCTGAGCTTTTTTGCATATATGACATAGTGACAAATCCACAGAGAGTAATCACCCTACTCTACAGCAGTGGTTCTCAACCTTTTGGTGTCAAGGTCCCCAAAATTGATACACATCAGGCCTTGGACCCATATTTGATAAGATTTTGTCTCTGGGATCACTGTTTTAATAATTCTATAAAGGCCTATACAGTAGATTGGCAGATTAATAATGAAAAGTATGAAACCTATGAACAGAATAGTCATTCTGTATTGGATTATATTAATTCAGTGGACATAAATACGTCTCCAAATGAATGATAATGTTGCTCCATGTCAGGTGATATTGTGTTTACAGCTTGTTTTGCTGCCCCCATGTGGCCAAAAAATCTGTCAGTGCAGCTTTAAAGTGTATTTGGGTTACACCTGTCTGACTATTGAACAGATGCTACCCTTAGATGTTACAAGTGTTTCTCATTTCATCACCTCCACCACTCTACCTCCTCTTCCCTCCCTCCTTTCCACCCCTCTTTTTTCTTTCCCTCCCTCTTCAATCCCCTTACCCTCTAATCCTTTACTCCTGCCATCCACCCAGGATACGACAATATAGATCTGGAGCTGCAAACCCCTACAGACCTGAACTACGAGCCCCCCACCCCGCTGCGCTCAGACAACTTCTTTAGCGAGGGCGAGATTAGCTCAGACCCCCCTAGCAAGACCACGCTTACTAGACCTAGCGACCTCTCTCTCACTCAGACCACCAGTACCTCCAGCAGCGACCCCCTCACAGTGGCCCCGGCAGCTGACTCCAATGCCCCAGAACCCCCCATTGTTGGGGCTGAAGATACAACCTTGACCGCTGATGTATCTGCACAAGAAAAGACAGGGCTTGTTTCTTGTGAAAGGCCAGGTAATGATAGAATGGCAGTAGAGAAATCAGGAAAGGGAACAGACGGGCATGCTGAGGCCTTTGAGAAAGAACTGAAGGCAGGGCAAGGCATCATTTTGGAGCGTCAGGGAGGAAACCAAAAAGAGGATGCTGGCTCAGACCCTGGCCATGGAAATGGAAGGCAGGAAGAAGAGGAAGAAGAGGAGATGACCCAGGAGAGGCTGCAGAGTCTGTTGGAGGATATACACCTGGAGGGAGGCTTGGAGGACGTGGAGATTACAGAGGAGGGGGTGAGAGCAATCCTCGAACAAGTACGGCAAGCAGAAAAAGACATGTGTTCAGTTCCAGGCTGGAGAAGTGAGACGTCCAGCGCCACCGTAGAGTCGGCAGCCCCTGGCCACACTCCCAGTACTGAGGAGGGCAGGTAGGATGGTCTCTCTAACATTTCTCTGTTGACAGATTTACACACAGAGGTTTTCTGTCGTTCCAGCAGTTTTGTGATAGCGCCTCGATTAATCTCCTCACTATATTTCACTCCCCCAGCCCAGACAGTCTGGCTGATTCATTGGAGCAGCCCCCGGCTCAGACCAGCAGACAGAATGGAGGTCACAGTGACTCAGCCAGGGAAGGAAAGGAAAAGGAGGCCAAGAGGAAGGGATCTCAGGAGGACAGCAGCACAGCGGGACCAAGCAGAGGACGGGAGGAGGGAGGTGAAAGGTCCCAGCACAAAGTCCAGGTGAGAGTCGCTCTTCCAGACAGGGTCAGCTGACAATTTTAAATCTATTTACATTTTTATGTTTTCCTGAGGCCTTAAAAAAAGTATTCAAATGAGTTGTTGTTGTAACTAAAGAATCCTTGTGTGCTGTTATATGCAGGTTTTAAAGCTTTAGATTCAATTTTAGTGGCTTTTAAATGGAATTGTAATCCCAGCCCAGGAAAGTAAACCTACACTTGAATCTCTTGCTATCATATTTTATTTTAATGTCAAAATTGGTCCAATATTTCATTTTTACTTGACTTTAACCGTTAAAATGATCCCACAAAGTCAGAAATTGAAGACGCATGCATACACTTTCACACACTGGGGTCATTAATGTGACACTGCTCCTGGGCTGCCTTTGTCAGGGGAGTGTTAGAGCCGACGAGTCCGGCTCTGATGAGGAGACCACTGTCACCACCAGGGTGTACCGCAGACGAGTCATACTCAAGGTGTGTGAGGCCTGGTGTGTGGACAGCTCGAGGCAGAGTGAACTTGCATTAAATCTGTGATCTGTGCAAAAATGTGAAGAGTCAAAGAGAAAGAAAGATTGTGAATTTGACAGCATTTGTATGTTTTACAGAGTGCAAGTAGGAGAGTATGTTTCTGTTAACATGGGAGTGTGTTTGTGTGCATCTTTAGTGTTTATAAGTAAGATAATGGGATAGAAAGAGAACGTATCATAGCTTGGGTTTCCGTCCCAACTGTTTTTATGCAAGTTTTCAATTTGCACATAAAAAAAACAAAATAGCTTGCTTTGGTTAGGTGGAAGAGTTTGCATGTGGATATAAAATGCAATGGGCAGTCCCTCTAGGAAGTTGTGATCACAACATTTAATGCCAATTCAGCCAATCCCTATGAACGTCACTTAAGTACTAACAATTTTAAGTTTCGAAGTTGCCTTAGATTTTTTTTAAATAGCAACTTTTTTTCCAATTTCCTTTCTCTCGCAATTGAATTGCAAAAAAATGCCTTAAAACATTTGAACATGTATTGCAAATTTTGAAGAAGCTGCTGTGAAATCAGGCATTTTAGGCTAAACAAATAAAAATAAATGCCACATTTCAGTGAATTTTTTCATCATTTGAGGTTTGACTGGCGCTCTTTTGAATGCTTCATCTTGTGCGACCTCTTCATTTATTAATTCACCAAACTCCTAATATTCACATAACGCTAGTAGATGGAAGTGCACATTTTCTGGAAATTTGGTCAAATATGGTGCTACAGTTGGACGGAAACTATATGCTATAGCATGAAGTGCTACTCACAGCTTGTTGGTGTGAGCCACTACACCACCAGCCGTGCTGTTTGGTGTCTGGCATTGCTACCTGGTTGGTGGACTGTTGGTTGTGCTGTGTGTTTGGCTCATATACAGAGTATCATACTGTTTGTAAGCGTAATTCTGAGGCTAGATTTCCACAGGAGCAACAATCGGATAAGTATGTTGCAGATGGCCCAATGGTGGTAGTTAATGTCACAGTCAATGTGTCTAACGAGAATATCCTAGAGCGAGAAACTGAACCTCTTACATATATTCTTACTCTTAATTCAAACTGGATAAGAGCATCTACTAGATGCTTAAATTGTAATATACAAAACAAATAATTTTTTTTATTATCAATTAATCAATTAATCATTGAATCCCTTGGTCTTTAAAATTTCAGGAAGTGTAAACAGTCCAAAAAATATTCAGTTTATAACTGTACAACTAATGAAACCAGGACTTATTCATAGTTAAGAAGCTGGAACCAGAGAATGTGGGTATTTTTCTCTCCATTAACCAATTATCAAAATGGTTCCTGATGGTCGCAGCTCTAAAATACAGATGATCTGTCTCTGTGTAAATGGAGCCTCAGTTTTGAGCTGTATATTTGTGTGGTCTGTCATGTTGAATTCTCTCTTGTGCATGGCAACGGTTTGAAGGAAAGGTCATCATCGTAGCCGAGTTTGCAGCTGAAAGTTTGAAGCCTTTTTTTTGCTTTGAACAGTGATCGACATGATTTTACAGTAAATTAATAATTAAAATTGTTTTTCACACGTCTGTAAGGGTCTTTGCTACTGAAGGCGTGTGTTTTGGAGTTTGTGTTCCAAAGCCTGTTTAGTGCACTAGCATCAGTTGGGTTTCCACATTTTCCCAGTCTAACCTCACCAAAAACACAAAATATCAGTTGTAAAATTTTAATTTAGATGAGTTAAATATTTGCCTAAGAAGTCATGTTTCATGCAGAAATCCGTCCTGCATTAAAAATCAGTATTGTTGGACTCGGCCTTTCATTAATCCTGGTTTTGCACCCATCAGAGAAATTCTTTAATTTTGTATTTAACAGCGGGAAACCCATCGGCTGTGGCAGGCACGTCTGTTTGGACTTTCTAAATAACCAGATGAATAACAGTCTTACAGATAACCTCTCAAACCTGTTCCCTCCATCCTCTCCTTCCCCCTCCTTACCCCGCCATCCACCTTTCACCCGTCCTTACCCATATCACGCTCACGGGAGAGGAGGGGCCAAAACACCTTCCTGGAGACGTCCGTCGTTACGAGAGAGGAGCAGTTCACCCCAGATGAACGAGCGGGAATCTGGTCCACCAGAAACCAGTAACCGTCCCTCCCGCGTCACTGCCCTCCATTCACCTGGTCGCATCTTTAACCTAACGCTCACCCACACACACACACCACACACCACACACACACACACACAGTATCTCCCCAGTTATAATTCAAACAAAAAAGGGGAGAGCTTTTTGAAATAGTTTTAAAAATCTTTCAGCTGACACAGATGCATGAACACACTCTTTCAAACATTAATACACACACACACACAC
>NW_023339651.1:3902693-3913289 GCF_004916995.1 Morone saxatilis | reverse complement strand
CAGAACACACACAGCACAGGACACACACACACACACACACACACACACACACACACACACACTCCTATGTACCCTCCTCACCCCCCATTCCATTATTTCTCCTCACAAAATGCTTTCCTGCTTTCCTCCCCATGACGTGCTTCTGCCCCTTACAGGTGATCAGAAAGGTGGTGCGCCGTGTGTTCAACACGGAGGAAAAGAGGGAAAGTGAAGGCGAAACTTTTGCAGAAGAAGGAGCTGCTGCTGCTGCTGCTGCCGGTGTTGGTGTTGGTGTTGGTGGTGGTGGTGGTGGTGGTGGTGGTGTGGCAGCAGGTGGAGCAGACACTGCTTCAGCAGGAGCAGGAGCCACAGGGGGGAAGGGCAAGAAGAGGGGGAAGCGCTCCCGACAGGGCCACAAGGCTGAGAAGTCTGGAGAGGAGGCCCAGAAAGGGAAAACTCAGGTTGGCGTTAAAACCAACCGCTTAACTTAGTTAGCTGAGCTATCGCAGCCCACTTACACCTGCATGAAGCTGTAATTGTATGCAAACACTAAATCAAGTCACTCAGAATATTAACACCCAGCTCTGCAGACCTACACAGCGTTTAGCTCAGTGTTTTTCTTCATATTTAAGGCAGATTCGTTTAAGTATTCCCTGAATTGATCTTGGACTATAGAGCACTTTTGATCCAGGTTCAACTGGATTCAAATGTTGGAGCTACAAGCTAGCTTAGCCAAGCTCAAGAGCAAAGTTATGCCAGAATGAGTGTACAGCTATTTTTTGTCATTAGAAGATGAAGAAGAGGATGGCGCCTAAACTTCCCATCATAACTTAGCCAAGACATGTCAGACTACACTTGTTTTTGGTCTTTCATGACTTGCTTATCGAGCTAAGGTGATCATTCAGAAGGGGCCACAGACAGACTTCCATGACCTTCCATCCACTTAAACGCAGGAAATTCTAAAAATAAAAATAAAAAGCAGTGGTTTAAACAGTCGTGGATGGAAACGTTAACAATAATTCACACTTTATGGAGATTTGGTTAAAATATGCGGTACATATGGTACATGTAACCTAGACGATATTAAACTAGACGAAAGCAAAAAAAGGCAAATTCTGACATGCTGGTCTTTCCGTTGGGCTCATGCTGTGAGGTCTGATCTCTGAATGAATCTGAGCTGCAGTCTGTGAAGTGCTGTATAATGGATTACAGTGGCCTTACTGTCTGTATACAGGTTGTGCCGTTTGCAGTGGTTTTGTCGTGCCGTGTGTTTCCCGGAGCGTATGTTAGCCACTGGCTCGTTGATTGGTCTTGAGAACTGCTAATATTACAAGTGTTTCATCTAATATAGAATTTCTCTCTTTTAACATGTATTGATGCATGTGTGATTATGTTTGCAGTCATTTTAACATCCCTATTTCTCTCCTTGAATTGTCTCTCTTCCAGCACGCTGCTGTGATCTCCTGACAAACAGTAGTTGAGCTCAACCGCGCTTCACTAACACACACTGGTTCATATTTACCCGAGCACAACACTAACTTTTGGTTTTCTCTTTCTCTCCCCTTTTCCTTTCTGTTTTTTTTTCTTTGCTTTTTCTTGATGAACCTCATTCTCTCTCTACCAAGCCTGGAGACGGCGCCAACAAGAAACAAGGGAAGAAGAGTCAGTCGTAACAGTAGAGCTCTCAACTAAACCAGGTAAGATACTAAAAGCTTGACTATTAGCAATAAATATCAATCTGTGAAACCAAAGTAGTGGAATGGTTTACAATGTCTCTTTATAAATGTATTTTAGCACTAAGATTAATTATACAACTATATTCTCAGAGTGTTAAACATGTTTAAATGAAATGTTTTTCAGTCTTTTTGAAAATGTAAAATTGCAGCTAGTGCATTAAAAACCCCACTAGGGGTCACCAAAGCTTTGTCAATTTGTCAATAAATAGCCTAGTAAATAAGTATGATTTGTATACTTAATACATAATACATATAAATACAGTATTACTTTGTATAAAAAATAAACAAAAACCTCTAAATCTCTAAACAATATTTATAGGAATTATCTGGTTGAAATTCATCCAAATCACTCATTTAACATGGCCTTAATGCAGTTATTGTGGTCACTATTGGAATGTTGGGAACCACAGTACTAATCTGTCACATATTTTTAATTGATTCGTATATAAAATGTCAGAAAATAATTTTAAAAATGACCACCGGAGCTCAATATGGCATTTTTTTCAGTTGTCCAAAAGCCAAATATACTTAATTTACAGTGAAATAAAACAGACCAAATCCTCAAATTTCACAAGCTGGAATCAGTAACTGTTTTAACATGTTGCTTGGAAAATAAATAAAATGATTGATCGATTATAAAAAAATGTGTCAACCAACTAATTCTGAATCGTTTCAGCACTATTCTGAATACTGCAAAGTTTTCTGTAAGCATACATCTGTGGCACTGAACCCCTACAGTATTGATCAATTTATTAATGTAAGCTTGTACTCTTTTACCCTCCAGGTCCACTGACGTCCACCTGCGACACATCACACCCTGGGAGGAAAAACGGACTGGAAGCCTCGTCAATCGGCCAAAAACGTGTCTGAAGCTTTCACTTACAACGCATGGTTTTTACAGCAAGACGACGCAAAACAAGTTACTTTTCTTTGATTTCGCATGAGCATGTCACCAAAACACACTCACTGTTGGAAACGACACCGAAGGACACGCACGGACGTGAGTTGGAACTTTCTTATCTTTGATGAACGAAAGGCGTCCGTGACCAAAGACGGCACAAACGGGAAAAAAAAAAGCAAACTGACAGATAAGGAAGACGTGTGATTCACTCTGTCAGACACTCGCCTTATTATGGTTTATTTTTTCCTCCTGGACCCACAGTATTGGGGTGTACCATGTGGTTCTGTTTTTTTAAAAATGAAATATAATAGTAAATGGGTGATTTTGTTGTATATAAATGACACTGTATAAAATCTGAAAAAAAAAAAAGACAAAATCAGTAGCTTCACAGATTGTTTATGCACTGATTTGAGTTGATGAAGCTTTGCAGAGTTGGTGCATTTGTATTGAGAGGTCGACACTGTTTGAGCAGCCTTGAGTGTGTGACCTGACATGCTCTTCCAAATGAATATAAAAAGGAACAAAAAAGCTGTATGTAAACGAGAAACGAATGGAGATTTAAAAAGAAAACAACAAAAAAAACCTGCTTGATTTTAAACAGGACGTTTCTTTAACAGCTTCTTCCACTCTCTGTCTGTGGGACATTCTTCAGAGAAATGATATTTTGCTGCATGTGACGTCACTTTATTTTTAACGCTTTCTGTTTTTTCTCCTAATTCAAAAGCACTGTAATACAATTAGAGAGGGTTTGATGGTACTTCTGTCTATGTGAGCACTCATAATAACCCAAACCATCTGTCATCTATAACTGTTTTTATTTTAATTTTTTACAAAAATGGAAACACACACACACTCCACACTCGAGTGGCGGCAGATTGCTTCATTCTTACGCTTCAGGAAGGTCCCCGAATGTAACCTGCAGACTGGTACGTTGTGTTATCTCCAAACTGCTAGCAGCCCCCGTGTGTGTGCAACATCAAATAAAAATGTCTATCTGTAAGCCCATCATGCAAACTAGACGTGTACGTTTAAGCTTTTAAGTCTGCTGTGGTTTTAAAGAGGGGACTGTTTTCATTTTGACGGTTTGATGACTTTTATCTTTATTTAATTGGTTGTAATTACATGAGAACAGAGAATCTATTTTTTAGCCCCATCATCCAAATCTAATCATTTTTACTAAATCACATTACTGATCACACATTGGTAAAAAATCTGATTTTCTGTTCCTGTGTAAAACTGTTTGTCTTTTTTTCATACAAACCACCCCAAGCATCCACTGTTGATGATAAATCTGGTACCAACATGTATGACGAACCAACATAGCCTACACTGGATGATCCAAGTAATTATTTAAGCAGAAAAATAAATTGTGTTTAAACTGAACGTCTGTGAGTCGGTCTGCTTTCTCCCAGTTGATTATGCTTTACTTCATGTATTCAGTGGAGTTATGGGTTCTTCAGTGGTCGATGCCGATATTGAGACAGCAGGACATATATATAATGCGGGTATCGAAACAAAGAATAGTCATGAGGCACATTACAATCTAATATACATCATTATCTCAGTGAGTAACATGTTTAAATTGAATTTTTATTCATTATTAAAACAGAAAAATACATTGGTTAACGCTGTAGATTTCAGAATGTGACTGGTATTTAAGAGAGAGTGTGGTACAGTATAACAGAATCGACGTCATTCAACTGCATCATTATAATTATAATATATAATGTTAGCCATTAACAGTTTTAGATTAGTTGTGCTGTCACTTAGGTTGGGAGAAAAGTGCACCTGAAATGGAAATCTAATTTTTCTTCAGGATTTTCTTCTCTCAAATTTGCTTCCACATATTTACGTATTTCCTGTAAAAACAGGCAGCTAGGGAGTAGCTGATAGCACTGCGTGTTAAGTTCTCCCAGTAAAGCAGCTATAGCGGATCCATTAGATCCATTAGATGACTCTACCAGGACCCAGTGAGCAGCACGTCCAGACCAGGACGGAATGCAGGCTGTTACTTTGGGTCTCCTGGCTGCTGCACTTTTCATTTTATCTGCAACACGTTCATATGAAATAAATATCTCTTATGACTCATATATATGTGTATGTATCTATATTATGTTGTTTTTGATTCAGATCTGAACAGGAGACACGTCGTTCTCAGGTTGTATCAAGTAAACAGTGACAAAAAGAGAGATTTCCTGCATTTATTGAGGGTTTTAAACAAACTGTAGAACCATCTTGTGTGATTTTGGAAATAAAAGACAATTGTGAAATGAATATAACAAAACAGTGAAATTATAAATAATATATAAGTAAAGGGGAAACCAATATTTGATATTTTCACACAAAATTGTAACAACTCTCCATTAAGGCAAGCTCTACTTTTAAAATAAAAAACACAATCTTGTGATAAGGTAAAAACACATGCATATGGTGATATCTGATATGATTTACAGTATCATTAAACACTTCTTTGAATACTGTTAAAGCTTTTAGCATTTCTGGATTGGATTGTTTAATTTTTGTAAATAAATCTCTAAATATTGATGATGTGATATTTAAAAAACAAAGACTGTGAAGAAAAAATAAAATCTGAAACAGTACATGTGATTTTGGATTGAGCCAAAGCTTCTCAGACTAAACCAAATGTTTAAAGTCAATCACACAAATAAACTCTGAACATCAGAGTGCTGATTTACAGGATAAACTTTAAACTGAACATCTTGCTGAGATTAGACTGGTTAGTTACCACTGGAGATTTCTTTAGAAAAACTCAAACAAACAGAAAAGTAGTTGTAATAAGTGCAGTCTTGGTGCTCTCATAGATCATAAAGAGGTTCCTTAATCTTTCTGTAAATAATTTAGGTGATTTAAGTGAAGTCATTCTGCAATATGGTTACTTTCTGAATCCCCACCCATCACACAACAATTAGATTTGGTGTTTTCTGAATTAGAAGATTCAGAAAATGTTGTACTTTAGTATGAAGCCTCAGTTAGATGTTCCCAATTAAACCTTTGCCAACCTTTCCCTGTAGATGTCGGGATACGAGTTCATTTCATGTCCGAAGACTTTAGGCATCAGTGCAGGCTTTAACAATGAACACACAACTAATACCAGAACCAGTTTCAGTGAGCTGATGGAAGAAATGTGTATTAAAATGAGACTTTTTTATAATTTCACACTAAAGATTTAATCTTCCTGAAGGAGGTATCGATGTACGAAGACTCGTTAAAGTTGTGTGAGTTAGCAAAATAAATCTTAGGTTTACACTGAATACAGCTGGAAATATGATTGTTATTTATTTAATAAATGATTAGAAATGTTTCTTTTTAAACACGTGAGACCAGGTGTATACAACAAATAAAAATGTGTGTCTAACTTTAGCCTAGTTTCAGCACTGTAATTTGATTATGTACCCTTTAAAGGAACAGTTCAACATTTAGGAAAGATTTGCTGTCTTTCCATCAGGTGTGTACATAATACAGATTTAGAGGTACATTTTTTTTAAACTTTGGACAGAGCCAGGCTAGCTGTTTCCCCCAGTTTCCAGTCTTTATGCTAAGCTAAGACAAGATAGCAGCATCACACAGAACACAAAATATCGTACCGTGCCTGGAACTAGGCAATATTTGGTATGTTTGCATGAAAAATGACTACAACTATTAATATCATTTCATCTCAATCTTGGAAAGAGCGCAAATGTGCATTTCCTAAAATATTGAACATTCCTATAAGAGCACTAAAGACTCGTCAGTTGCGTGGAATCGTCCCCGTGGGTCTGAGCGTGTCTCTTCAGGTCCTCTTTCCTCAAGAATCCTTTGCCGCAGACGCTGCAGCAGTGCGTCCGCTCCCCTTCGTGGACGCCCATATGTTTGGTCAGCGAGCCGCTCGCCGTGAAGCTTTTCCCACAGACGTTGCACAGATACGGTTTCTCTCCTGTGTGGGACCTCATGTGGATCTTCAGCGCTCCGCTCTTGTAGAACTTTTTGTCGCATATGCTGCACCGGTGCGTGGACTCTCCCGTGTGGATCATCATGTGCGTCTTCAGAGTCCCCCTCTGCCTGAATCCTTTCCCGCAGACGCTGCAGAGAAACGGTTTCTCCCCAGTGTGGATCCTCATGTGAGCCATCATATATTCTTTGAAGCTGAAGCTCTGGCTGCACACGCTGCAAACGTACGGTCTCTCCCCCGTGTGAACTCTCATGTGCCCCATCAGGTTTCCGTTCTGAGCGAACGCTTTGCCGCAGACGGTGCAGACGTACGGCTTCTCTCCCGTGTGGGTTCTCATGTGCATCTCCAGCTGATTGTGGCTCTCGAAGTGTTTGCCGCACACTTCGCAGTCGTTTGTTCGGATGTAGGTTTGCAAATGAAGCCTCAAGCTCTCCTCGGACTCAAAGCGCTTCCCACACACACCGCAAAGGTCCGTGTCCCCCTCGTCTTCTTGCACGTGCTTCAGAAAAGAGGCTCTGTAGCAGAAGGACTTGCCACACACTTTACAGCGGTATTTCAGGTGGGATAAATCCTTATTTCTAGATCCCTTAGGTTTGTTTGATCCTTGAGGTTTTGTTCTGGACTTTTCTAAACAAGATCCTTCTTTGGTCTCATCTTTCTCGTTCTCTCCGTCGTCACTGTCAGTCCCCTCGCTTTCCCTCCAGTCCTCATCGCTTTCGCCCACTTTGCTCTGGGCGTCCGAGCCCTCTGCCTCTGACTGTCTGTCATCGGTTTCATCCCTGCAGATGTATTCTTCGTTGTGGGTCCGTAAATGCACCTTCAAGCTCTTGTCGGAATCCAGATGTTTTCCACAGGCTCCACACAGATCCGAACTCTGCTCGTGCTGGAGCACGTGTTTCAGAAAAGAGCGTTTGTACCGGAAGAACTTCCCGCAGACTCTGCAGCAGCTCTGTCCTGTAGTTTGAATCTTGTTCGTTGGAGCCATTTTTCTTGTTTGTTTTTTCATTTTCTTCTCTTTGAGGAAAGGCGCTCCACATGTTTTGCAACAATCTGCATCCTGAAATGTTTTTCTTTTGTTTGATTTGAGAGATTTCTCATTTAGCTCTTCATCACTATCGTTGTCTTCACTTCCAGCTTCTGAATCCTTTGATGACAGAACCTCCCCGTCGCTATGCGGCAGCCCTCGCCGCTCTCCTCGTGTCTCTGTTTCCGTCACAGTTGAGGTGCCCTTTTCCGCTCTCTGCATTCGGTGAGGATGTGAGGTGTTACTGTGGGTTAACTCAGAGCCTGTCTCCGTCGATGCGTCTTTAATCTGTGGTAATTTTGATGTTTTCTGGACCTGGCTGGAGCTTCTGCTCTGCTCACATTTCTGCTGCTCAGAGGAAACGTCTTGTTCACGGTCCAACCCAGAGAGCGGCAGTCTGTCTGAAGGGAAGATCCAAGAGGAAAGGTCATCTTGGGCATACTGTAAATTAACATAAATACCAACTTCCAACACTATCCCCTGTAGACTGTGTGTGCATGAGCAACAAAAGATGTATCACTAATTACACTCATGCAGAGCTGTGCCAATAAATGACAATAGATATCCTGTGATGATAGAAAAATGTCTATAATTTAATATTATGTTTTATTGTTTATTTTGCTGTGTCACAAATCATACTCTCAGCAATATTTTTCATTATTTGTGAGTAGAAGTGATTCTTCTAAGCAGGAAATTTGCATGAAGGCAACAAAAATAAACATGGACGACAGTGAATGTGACACAGGAAGGGGTAAATCCGAACAGGAGAAGGACTCCGACCAGCTGAGACAAAATAAGGAGCTTGTATGGGTAAAAAGGTGAAAAGTCTGACACAGAACAAAAAAACTGTACCATACACTAATGCAACTATAGTGGATTCTTTTCTATTTACCTTTTTATGTTCTATAGGTTAATATTTTATATTTTCTTACATTTTCTTAATTTTGCCTGCAATGCATCTATAACCACCCTCATTTGTTGTGCACTGTCTAATAATTTATCAAATGATGCCAATCAATAACAACTGTAAAAGAATGAATAATTCTTGCAATATAAACATTAGTTCGCGAACAATGTACCTGTTGTGTGTAAATTTGTCTCCGTTTTCAACGTGATGTCCAGCAGTTGGCGATGTCCGATCTCCCCGTGGGAACTGGAGACCTCGGCCTCATATTCAGCCATCATTATCTCCAGGATCCGAAAGATTTCGTCTGCGACCGCCGACAGCTTCTTGTGTACAACCGCCCTCTGCTGCTCAGGGGACATTTCTGTAGGAAGGACGAAAGGAGACATCTTGTGTTCAGCAGGAAATCTTTAGAAATGAACTAAATTAGCATATTTATAGATTCTGGAATTTTTAATGCGGTAGAAGGAGTAGATGTCGTTTTAAGGATTGTGGAGATAACATCTTTTACAAAAAGCACACAAGGTATACCTCCTTGTCTTTTATTGTGTATTTTTTATTATTGTTGCTTAGAAATTATTTTACTTATTTGGATCTGATATTTTTTATTTTACTCTTATATTCTGTTTTTAGGGTGACTTTGTAACATCTGTCCAGAGACTACAGATGAAAAATAGCCTCTTGGTTAACTCAGCAATATACAGCAATATTTTATTAATGTGAATTGTCCATGCTAATTTAAGTCAAGTCCATCAGCTGTGACCCTCCTCAATAAGAGCCTGTTTAAATAGGCCCCTTGGAACTTGTCTGACCTCATTATAATATACATTTATTTTATATAGTTTTCATTATTATTATTTATGTTAATACTGCTGTATAGTGTTGTTATGGTTACGAAGGCTTACATGCCAGTCACTTGCCATTCAGTCACTTTCTATCATAGAATTATTGTGTACTGTAATGTATTGTTGGGTGAAGTGTTTGTTGTCCTACACGCCAAAGACACATTTCCATTTAATGTACATTTGATGGATTATAAAGTAATTTAAAAAAGAATTTTCACTGGGTAAAATAGCTGTATTATTTTAAAGGAAACTTTTGTTATTAAAAAAAAAATTGCAATTTGCAAAAACAGATAAAATACATTCCTAAAATTAATAAACCAACTCCAGTTTGATTGATATTCCCTTGAGTGCACAAAAAAAAACATGATTCAGGAAAATAAATAAAAACGGAGATATCTGATTTTACAAATCAACCCTTAAAACATTCTCTACAATACACTGGTTGCTTTTTATGAATGATCAGCCAATAAATAAATGACTAGGACTATAAGTTGATTTAATGCAGTGTTTTTAAAACCTGGTTCATTTGGGATGGCGTCACCAGTTATTGCATAATCGATTGGCTGAACAGTGAAGTCATAAAAAGATATAGGTGCAAGTAAAGCATGTGCACTTCAGAATGAAGACTTCCTATGATAATAAAAGCTGTGCTGTGTTTCCCGACCTGATGAGTGCAGCAGCTTCCTCTCTGTTATCAGGAATATCTCCTCCGCAGCGGCCGCCAGTCTCTCGGACACCAACGCCTTCAGCACCTGCACTTTACTCATGGTGGACCGGTAACGTGTTTATTTAATGTGAGAGCATTGTGAAAGCTCACACACACACACACACGCACTTTACGAGCCACAACAACAAACAACCCAGGTGGAAGAGCTTCCGGGTTCGTTTTGTTCTGTTCCGATATGTTTAAAGCTCAGCGTTTGGTGGCAAAACACCGCCACCCTGTGTTCTTAAGTGGTACTACAACCACACACACACACACACACACGCACGCACACACACACACGCGCGCGCGCACACGGTAAGGTGGTAAGGCTCCTTGAATGACAAGTTTTTTTGTAAAGAAATACATTTTCACACACTTTTCATAAATCAGCTTTATGAGGAGCAACAGCAAGAGCAAATACATTTGGGGAAAAAACATGCATATTATCTTAATATCTTAATATAGTTACAAATTCTATTATATAACTACCCTTAAGTCAAGGACTCAAGGAATCAAGGAAAATGATCCATCATTATACAACAAAAGGTTGTA
>NW_023339651.1:3902184-3902593 GCF_004916995.1 Morone saxatilis | reverse complement strand
AAATATATACATACACATATACACGCAGGAAATAAAATAACAAAAGATGGAAAGACTATGTTGGCATAAAAGAGCAGATACAGATTCACAGAAAATCATACTCACTGCAGTCATGTTTAAAGATATAAGGGACTTATTCATTTCACAGCACTGAGTCAGGATTCTTTATGTCTAGTTTTTGTGACACCGTATTAAAAGGTACATCAACGTTTTTTTCCTAACTCAGTGTTCACTGGGGATGTCACTCTGCAAACCACAAACAGACAAATATTGAATGTCCAAACTTGCACTGATGGCCTTACGTGCCCTGGCTGGCATGCAGACAGTTGTATGACGTGTGGGTCTATGTCATCGCTGCGAGTCAGGCTAAAGGACAGGGCTCTGGTGCTGGGTTAATGATTCATATCTC
>NW_023339651.1:3901801-3902006 GCF_004916995.1 Morone saxatilis | reverse complement strand
CTTCAAAATGGTTTCAGCTTTGATCTAATTTGAGTTCTGCTGAACTTAAAGATACAATTTTCAAAACCTAGCCTAATATGTTTCATGTTGATATCTTATTATAAACCAACTGAATATCAATTGATTTAAAAGTTGTTCTACAGAAAAGAAAAGGCTGGAAAAAATATTAACGAGTAGGCCTACAAAGTATTTAATATAAGGTGGA
>NW_023339651.1:3901375-3901612 GCF_004916995.1 Morone saxatilis | reverse complement strand
TAACCACTAGACCATATGGGACAACTTATACATTTCACTGTGAGGGTTGAAGATCCTGTGTGAATTTAAAGGGACAGGTGTTATGAAAACAATGGGAAGTTGGCTAATAAGGTACCATTAGTACTAACTTAGTCAAATCTGAATGCACAGAGATGATAGACATATTTTTAGATTCATCACCCTTCTCAAAGAAAACAATATGCAACCTCTCATCTATTTAACCATCCATCAATCTGC
>NW_023339651.1:3887496-3901233 GCF_004916995.1 Morone saxatilis | reverse complement strand
GATTTCAATCAGGAACTGCTAAGTTTGGAAAACCTTTAATGGTGTTAATTTGCCAAATATAGGTGTAAAACAACAGGGCTCAAGTTTTAGCTCACAGGCTCCATGGCAACATTATACTTCCTGCATAGATCCCCTAGAACGTTACTAACATAATACCTGAAGTACATTTTGCTGATGATACACCTGTTCCTGAGTACTTCAGTACAATTTTGAATGCAAGGCTTTTACTCCTAATGGTGTATTTGTTCATTCAGGTACTTTGACTTGAGTAAAATATCTAGTAGTTATTCCACCACTGGGGAGTGAAAGCAAATTGCTGTATGTGATTGAATAGATAAATTCTGATTATTGGCTAAATACTCCTGGTATACAGTCCAGTGTGGTTGCATAATGCAGTCAAATATGAACCAAGTCATTTAACACATTTTCAAGATTTTTTTTATTAAAAATATTCAAAACAGTTTGAAAAATACTTTCTCTAACATTTAAAATACATTACTATTACATATGAAATAACATATCAAAGCTGTGAGTGGCTGCTATTGTCTTTAAGGTGAGGTTAAACACAACAACTGCAAGCAAATACCGGTAGTCACTTGCTACGGTAGACTTGTGTGTTTGTCCTTTTCCGGGATTCTGAAACAATTGTAATTACATATTTTCCTGAATTCAAAATTGGTCTTTGTAAGTGCCCCTGGATAGTATTTTCACACAGTGTCACACAGTGCCAACAGAGTTCAGTGTCCAAATGACACCCGTGACAATTTCCTGCTGTTCTCATAGGCTTTTCCTGAGGATCAGTTGGACATACGAATGCAATAAGCACCAAAGGAAAGTTTTTTTTATGATCTGGAAGAGATTCTGCACTTCCATTTCATGAGTCTGTATAATCTGAGCTCACTGCTCACACTCCCTTTTTGTTCTGCAGGCTCAGAGCTCCGTTCACGCAGTACGGGATGATACTGACAGTGACCAGAGGCACTGTGGCGCTCTTGCAGAAGGACAGCAGGTAGAAGAGGGCTGCCGTGTGCGTGGGAGGCTTGAAGGAGTCAAACAGGTGCAGCAGGACCAGGGAGCTGATGACGCACCCTGCTTTGACCAACGTGCTGCTGCTCTTCTTGGTCTCCGTGTACAGGGGCGAGTGCAGGCCCAGGCCCAGGCCGAACAGGGTGCCCATGTTGCGCAACAGGCTGGCGAAGGGCGTGCTGTCCAGGTGGACCCACTCAGGCTTCACGCACCACTTCTGGGCTTTCTCCAAGGTCCACAGCAGGTCCACACCCAGAGCTTTGAGCAGGAGGTAGAAGCCAACAGCGAAGGAGGTCAAGAAGAGGGTCGTGTAGAAGTATTTCTTCATGCTGGCGTTGTAGATCCACTGAGTTCTGTTGAAGGCTTCAGCCACGATCATACCTAGAATCCATTGAAACGTCCAGGTCAATATTATGTGTTATAATTTAGCATAAAAACAATTTACCCTTCCTAAGCCCTGCCCCTTTCAGGTCTGTGCTCCAATAACAGTTGAGCAAGTTTCGGTCAGAACCTCGGTCATCTTCCTCCTCTCATGATGTGCTACAAACTCGTCTATGTGAGAAGACATTTAAAATATAAAAGCTACATATATACAGTATATATATATATATATATATATAGATATATATATATATATAGTTGGCTTGGTTAAGGCTCATAACTTTTGGTTAGGCTTGTGTTGCTAATATTAGCTACTAAGCTGTGACTATATTGTCATTTCAGCTTTTAAGACCACCTTCAGACTATTTTTTTTTAAGTACAGGGAACAGAGGAAGGGTCTGGTCCGCCCCGGGTTTCCGCAGAAAGGAGAAAGTCGTCCGCGGTTCCAGGGGTGGGATTTAGTAAGGGTCAACAGTTTTTTGTCCGTTTTTTATGGGGTGTACTGACCTGTGATAACACCAGCAATGACCTGGTGGGGGAAGTGGGCGGCAATGAAGACCCTGGAGAGACAGACACACACCTGGACTCCCCAAAACAGCGTCCACAAGCCAGCCTTCAGATACCTTTCAAAATACAAAATCAGACATCTTGGATTATTTTATTTTGAAACAGGCAAAACTGAAAGTGCAACACCTGAGCTTTAAATCAGGCTGGCCTTTGCTATTACCATCACCCAGAACAGGCAAGTCAACCTTTTAAAGCAATATAACAATTAACACAGTCATGGTTTTTTTGCTGCCTGGACGTCAAAACAAGCCATGTATAATCCCTCTTTCTGGCCAATAGTTCTCAGAAGTAAATGATCAACCACAGCACAGGACAGATAGTGTGTCCACAGCGATAAGCTCTGGATGGAAAATGGTAAACAACACTGACACAAGTGTGGACCAGAGAGTACACATGTACTGACTCAGACTACACAGATGAGTTCAGTGACTCACCAGTCCTTGTTGGTGGATTTCTTGCTTCCATATTTCTTCTTGCTGGTCATGATGGCGAGGATGGAGGTCACCAGGGTGTAGTAGACACCGGCGGCTCCCATAGCATGGCCAGAGGGGCTGCCTGGATAACACAGACAGAGTGGGTAGATATTAGTGGCTGATTCACTCGAGGAGAACAATGACTGCATTGTTCATTTGTTGTACAATCAATCAAGTACTGCACTTACGTACAACACTGTAACATAAATGGATAACATCAAAACTTTGAAGTACCACAAACTCAATTTTGTTAGTCAAAAATATATTCTTGATTAAGTAAGCCTACCCTTTATTAGGTATTTTGTTTTTTACAGTACAAATAAAAATTACAAATTTGAAGTCATTGTCACTTAAATTTACTAAAGCTATTTGAACAAGAATGTATTTTTTAACTTAATAAATTAAGTTAGTGTTACCAAATGTAATCGATGTAATCAGTTTACACCATTTTGTGAGTTAAATGAACTTATCTGGTTTTGCAATGAATATTGATGTACTTGAGTATTTTTATTTAATGCTACTTTATATTTGTACTTCACTACATTTCAGAGGGAAATATTGCTCTTTGAACTCCATTACATTTATTTGAAAGTTTTAGTTAATAGTTATTTTCAAATTGAGATTTCTCCTTTAAAATCATATTAAGCTTTTAAAATACAACATTTACAAATAAACAGTGTTTAGTTGGAGTCCCTTGTCACAGGTTTCAGTTAGCAGTTCCCCTATAAGCCTTTACATTTTGATGATAATACATGCTTTAGAGCACTTTTGAATGCATTACTGACTATTTTTACATTGTTGTATTGGTACTTCAGGTTACAAGTACAACTTTCACCACTATTTGAAGACAACCTGTGCATATTTATAAAGCTGTATTACAAACTTCCAGTTCACTGTTTAATTCATTGTAATTTTGTTTGGGATTATGGGCATATGCACCATTGGTCCTGCTTTATTACTTGATCTTGAGGTCCTGGGTCAAAATCTAGCTTGAAGACCCTTCATTTTGCAGCTGATATTGCACCCACATAAGTAAATTGATTTGCATTTAATCAAATGACGGCAAGGTAAACCTGGGGCCATGTAATACCCCAGTAACAATTGTATGTAATGCACAGATGCCTAGTATTTCTCACCTGGCCCAGTCTCACAGGTCATGGGGTACTGCTCAATGTGAGGAGGAACAGTGTTTGCATAATGAGCTGCCTCATGGACCCACCAGTAAGGCCTCTCCCCAAATAGAATCCTGAAGAAGACAACAGAAACATGCACTTGGTTATAGTCTAGTTAGTTTTTATGTGGCTTTGCTCAAGAACATGTAATTCAAAGATTTACTTGACTCACCATTTGAACACCAGGTTCAGCCAGTCTCCGATCACTGCTACCCAGATGAGCTTAATGCCCACTGAAGCCCGCAGGTGAAACCAAAGCGGGAAGAAGATGAAGAAGGTGTTCCTGAGGTCTGCTGCCCAGGAGACCCAGAGAAACAAGCCCTGGGCATCCTGATAGTTGGTCTGCAGGTAGTGGGTGGTGCTCACCCCAAAACCCTGTATGGCGTCCATTATAGCATTCATCTTAGCGAGAGAGAGGTGTCTCAGTCTGGTGATGTGTGAGTGAGTGACAAAAAGACTGTTGCTATCAGTAACACAGCTGGTTGGTTTTATACCAGAGGGACCCACTACCCAAACGCATGCTCACGCTGATCTTTGGACCTTGCACATGTGTAATAAAACACTGGGAGTCCGGAGAGTTTCAGAGGTTTGTCACACAAACAAGTTGAAAAGATAGCGGGAAAAGAAAGCCTCACTCATCTTTATCTTTCTCTCTGAACTACGTAGCACAGAGAGGAAGTCAATTGACCAATGGCTAAATTTCACAATTGTGACATAAATTATCACAAGCAAAGCAGCAGTTGGCAGGGTTACATTTGCTTTCACTAAATTCCAAATTATTTTAATATCAGCTATTAATATCTTAAAACAAATAACATACGTCGAGTACTTTTATAGTGCTTCGGTTGAGGCTAAAACTGACTACAGGGATATTTCTTTAACATTATTTTTTTTCCCTTTTATGGAAGCTCAGAAAGGCAAGTGATTTTTTTTTCTCAAGTTTTTCCTTATTTTATGTTATTTTCAGATTTGAAAACAGGTGAAAAAAATCTGCTTTTAAAGCACCGATGGAAAAAAATTAAAGTTAAAAAAATTATTGAATCTATGTATGTACCCATTCATGCAGCCACTGCATAATAATTTGTCAGTTATGTAATTGTGTTTTTGATGATTTGGTGAAAGAAAAATCTCGTTGGTGGAGGTAGTGTGAGTTACATAAGGAGATCAATGATTAAATTATTGGGTTTGGACTGAGTAGAAGCTGAGGAGATAGTCGGTGATAAAACAGAAAAAGGTTGTAGGTCGTGTACAAGTTACTGCTCTGTCATGACAAACAGGGCTGGCAGTGAAGCTCAAAATGAGCTCAGTTTATCTTCCGAGAGATCCGAGATCTAGACATGTATTGAGACACATGTACAAATAGTCTGCAAATAAGTGTAATGTCCACATTAAAATCTCTTAAAAAATTCAAGAATCTATGAATATGCAAATTGTGTTCATTTCTAAAGTTTTCCTGCTGGACACAAGATGTCTCCTCCTTCACTGTAAAGTCCATTCTCAGTGTATCACACTGGGGGAAGCTGATATTGGACCAGGTTGACTTCCAAAATATTTGTGGATTTCACAAATCACATTTATAGGCCCCCCCTTAAAATCACATTTTTCAGTGGAGCGCAGAGAAACTTTTCCACTTTTTAGCAGATGAATGTGAAAACATCCTTCTTAGTGTCAAACTCTGACACGGTGAAGACTTAAATGGGGACTTAAATGACGCACTCTACAATATCAATGGGACACAGAGGATCAATTGTGAGCCAAGATCAATAGATTTCACAAGCTAACTGGCTGGAACTCAAAACAGACTTCATTTTTGTTGATCAGAGGAAAAAAAAAGTTTTCCTAGAAATCTGTGATCTGTAAGAGGGGCAGCAGCTGAATTCTGTAATGATGGACTTTAGCAGAGGGGGCCTCAGGGGTGTAAAGGTTAAGGAACTTGTCTGCACTGTCCCAAAGGCAAACAAATTTGCTAGCCTTGAGTAAAGTCCAATGGGGCTCACACAGTGGCAGAGCAGAGGCGACAAAAAAGACTAAACGTCCCAGAGTCCTCAGGCAAGCAGAGGTTGTGTTATCATGGATCTTCTCCACAGTTGGGGGGTTGAACTGGCGGTTCATCTGCAGACCAAATACAGCAGGTATGATGGCTTGTTTAGCCTGGCGTCCACTGTGGCCGATCTGCACACCACGTTCTTCTGCTTCTTCCCAATCTGGTTCCACCTGCGGAGGGACACCGGGCTCAGGCTCATCTGGGTGGCTGTCCTCGGAGATTGGCTCAACTTGGTCCTGAAATGGTAACCTGCTCGAATCAATCCAAACACATAAAGAGAAAGAGAGAGGTTGCATTTCGTGTTTCTTGGTCTTTCCATGGCAGGGTTCTGTTTGGGGAGAGACCGTACTGGTGGGTTCATGAGACCCGGTTTTATGGAGCTGGACCGGTCCCGTCTCTGCAGCAGTTTCCCATTACTTGTGAGACTGGACCAGGTACAGTAGATGACAGACCTGATCACATGATGATTGTAACAGTAGAATGACTTACCTGGCACAGTGACCCATCAGCCTGGTTAATACTTAAGTGTATTAATGCCAGATAATATCTGTAGTGTCTGGCGAGTGAACATGGCTTTCTTGAATGAATATCATCTCATTAATGTGATAACTAGGTTATAAACTCCAGTACCTTTAGCCTTTTGTAGCGTTTTTTATCTTTTAATCTGTGTAAAGAAAATTGAGTCTGTATTATACAATGTCTCCTTTTTGTCAATGGTTGTCAAAGTACATTTACTCAAGTGCTGCACTAAAGTATACATTTTAATCCTCTATATTTCAGATGGAAAAAAAGATTTGACATACAAAACAAATGAAGAACTCGTAAAAAACATAACATAAAATATGATGCATTGTTATAGATTAAATATGTGTACTTGCAGGTGAAAGCAATGCTAATTGCAGAAAGTTAAAGTAAATACAAGTTGGTCTGGGTCTGACTGCTGTAAATGTGATTTGAGGATTTTATGTAAAGTGGATTTCTTTAAACTTTACTCACTCCAAAATGGGATATTATAACCACAATAAATCTGTACTGCAAATGATTTGACCTTTATTGCTTTGAAATTGCATCTCTGAAGATGAAGCTGTATTTGATAAACCCAGAGTCTGTTCCTTGCAGGAAGCCCTTCAGGTCATGCTATGGGTGCAGCTGGCGTCTGGTATGTGATGGTAACAGCGCTGCTCTCTATTGCAACAGAGAAGCGATGCCCGCCTTTACTGTACAGGTGAATCTGTGGTAAAACAACCATTAAAAAACTGGCCCTTACGTGCCAAACCCTGAACCTTGTGCACTCATATTCAGTATTCACCCTCTGTTAGATTCTTGCAGGTAGGCCTGTGGATGCTAATGGCCCTGGTAGTGCTGGTGGTCTGCATGTCCAGGGTCTACATGGCTGCCCACTTCCCACATCAGGTCATTGCTGGAGTCATTACAGGTTGGTCTCCCCAAATAATCGATATCGATAAGATCGATTCATTTTGTAGGGATGGAAGTTTTTTTTTTTTGAAGATTTACAGTATATTTGGCTATTCTGAGAACATTTTGATTTAGTCTGTGGATGTGGTCTGTCTCAGGTGTACTTGTAGCTGAGGTGGTCTCAAAGGAGAAAGGGATCTACAGTGCCAGCTTGAAGAAGTACTTCTACACAACCCTCTTCTTGACCTCATTCGCTGTTGGCTTCTACCTCCTGCTCAAAGCTCTGGGTGTGGACCTGCTGTGGACCATGGAGAAAGCCCAAAAGTGGTGTGTGAAGCCCGAGTGGGTCCACCTGGACACCACGCCCTTCGCCAGTCTCCTGCGTAACATGGGCACCCTTTTCGGCCTGGGCCTGGGCCTGCACTCGCCCCTTTACACGGAGACCAAGAAGATGAAAACAAGCACCGGTTTCAAACTTGGATGTATTGTCGTCTCCTTATTTCTGCTTCAGCTGCTGGACGGATGGACATTTTCTTCTGAAAATCTTGTGACTTTCTACTTCCTGTCTTTTGGTAAAAGTGTGGTTGCACTTTTAATCCCAACCACTCTGATTCCCTGGGCTTTCTGCTGGATTTGCAAGGAGAAGAAAGAAGACAAGAACTTGTGATTCAGGTCCAACCTGTAGTTTAAAACTAAATTACTAGTTTAATGTCAGTTTAAGACACAAGGACATTTAGACTTTCATAACGTAACAAGTTATTGCGCTGGCCTGGATATCAGTTCCTTAAAGGAATATGTACTGTAGTCTGACATTTTGGGAAATAGCCGGTTAGCTTAGCTTAGCGTGGAAGCAGCTAGCTTGGTTTTGTCCATAGATAAAAATACCAACCAGCACTTAACACGTAAAACACAGCGCTATTTCTTGGCCAGGAGCATCGACTTCCTTGCAGTCTCAGCTGAACGCCTGGCAACCTCACAGTAAAACCACAGATCCTTTTTACACCTAAACAAATAAGATATATTTATTAGTGAGCTTTAGATGTGTTCTAAACAGATTTAGTTACTTTTAGACAAAGCCAGGCTAGCTCATCCCGCCTGTTTCCAGTCTTTGTGCTAAGCTAGGCTAACTGCCTCCTGGCTGCCAGGCTCCATACTTAATGCACTGATATAAAACTGGTCCGGGAATCAAATTATAGTTGTTTATTTTTGTCTGTATTTGGCCTTCAAGGTCTCTCATTGTTGTCATGTATACAAATATACACACACTTCAGCAAATAAAAGTGCTTTTTCAGCTTATTAATGCATAAATGGAGGAAGAATATTGCAAGCAATTTCAATAAAAATATAACCATTTGCTTTCTATAAAGACTGTGTTTATTTTAGTGGTTATTTAAGTGCTGTGCTTCCCTATCGGGTTTCTCCAAATGTCTCAGACTGATACTGATTAATTCTCTGGCAGGAACAACCATTAAATATTAACCAGAGCATGCTCCCGTCACTCGGCAAGTCCCACATAGTGACACTGCCTTTCACCACAGCCATGCGCTTTTAAAAGAGGCATGGCGGGTCAAGGGGCAGAATGCGTTACAGACAACACGTGTGTCCCTTAAGGCTCTAAAAGTAGTACATTGTTCATGCGACATATCAAAGGAACTTCGGATGTGTGGTAATGAGATCAGCAGGATTGCAGAGAGAGACACACCTCTGCAATTCTGCTAATTAGATTATAAAACAATTTTGTAATTTGCAGAGTGTCACCTGAAGTCACTGAAAACAAAGTTAATCCCAATTGTACACAATAGACAGACTGAAGGGGAGAGGGAAATGTGAGACCGCTTTTGATGACATAACAATCCTAGCCCTGTGACATTTTCCACCTGCAAATCCCAAGTCTCCTTTTTAACCATCTTATCTCTGATGGCCCTCTTAACTCTTTTCCTGTGTTTATCTCATGAAGCCATATCTATATGATGCTGCTCTGTATGGGCAGGCTGCATTGTGGGAGACAGACGGAGGGGAGAAAAGGGAGGGGAAAGTCAGGAGGGACGGACACTACAGGACCATTGACCAACAATGATTACATCACTTAATATTTATCTGAAATTGGTTGTTCTTCTCAATTTATTTTGTCCAGAGTTAGAAAGCACGTCAGATGTAGTGGACGTTAAAAAGATATTTAGTTAAGTCTGTATTTATTTTCATTTTAGTCTGCACAGAAATAAAGATGGACTGACTGAAGAGGCAAATTGGAGAAAATGGGGCAAAAGTTACCTTGTAAAGGGTGAATTGTTTTGGAGATGACTCACATCCGACTAGAAGAAATAGTTTTTGACCAGCTGGAAACACGCACTAGTATTTACAGCCCTACTTTCAGCAATAACAAAATAAAGAAAAATAGAAATGCTGCGCAAACCTGTAGCTGTATTGTTAATGAATTATAAGCATATTTAGTTTCCTCGACAGATTTATTTATGATGTTGCATCTTTACTACAAAGAGCAATGTGTTTTATTACATTTTATTTAATAGATTCTAGCATCTTTTTAGGATATTACTGTTGCTAAAACTACATTCTAAATGCTAATTTCTTTTACTTGAAAAACATGCAGAGTTGGGGAAGGAACCTTTTACTGCCGAGCAGTGCCTGCAGGTCTTCCCTTTACGCAGCATACAGCCCTCCACCAATCAGGTAGGACAGCCTGTATGTAGCTTGAGAGGTGACATAACATCAAAATAAGCATTAAAAAATACTCAAAATAAAAGTACTTCTTCAGAATGGCTCATTTCAAAATGTATTACTGGATTATAAATATAGATGCAACAATAGTCATGTATAGTCACATCAAAGATAAGATTTGAGTCAAGACCATAATAATGCCATTAACAGTCAGTAAAATAAATTGTAATGTGATTTTCTGGGGATTTGTTAAACAATTCAAACATTTGAATTTGTTTTATGGAGTAAGACAAATGTGCATTTTGTGCTTATTAACAAATAACTACATTTTCAAAAACTATTAAATATACAGGTTTTTTTGTTCAGTTTAGTGTGTGATGTCTTCCTTTGTGTTGATACAGTGGTGGTAAATGCCACAGTGACATCTGCAGGCCAAAAGGGAACATAACCACTTAATGCTTCCTTCCCTTAATGGTTATTTTACTGTGCGCCTTAACTCAAACATACGGATGTGTGAATGAGCATCTCGATAGGTGCATACAAACCATTTATCTGATATCCAATAAGCAATTTGTGCAAACACAAAAATGTCAAAAGGAAATTCAAAATCTCTTATCAAAAATGTTTTATTCAATAGAATCAATGCCTCAACATTAGAGATGCTTCGGTGACTTATGAATTTTCACTGAAAACCAATAAGCCTGTGGACCTAAAACCTGCTTAGCTTTCATATTTGTTACGACTGAACTGTGTATGTAGAACATTCGGAGAAACAAACAAACTGATTTTGTGTTGCGTATCCTATAAACGACCATACTCCAGATGTAGCAGGAGTCAAACGTAAGACTTAAATAATAATAATAAAAAAAAAAAGAGTAAACATTCAGTGAAGCAGTGGGCGGGAAACAAACCACTTTGCTCTGAATTTGTCTTAAGAGCTATAAATGAAGCAATTTCACAAAGATCTGAGGACGAAATGTTTAATTAAAATTAAAAAATACATAGCGCTTTTTGTTGTCTATGATCTATCTCCCCATTTTCTGAGAGAATATTTATGTCTTCAAAGGGTTTAAAACAAAAAAAAAATATTTTACATTTAAAACAAAAACATGTGCGTTGTGTCCTTCTATGGAAGCTATGTTTCTGTACTGGGCTGACTTGATTGTACTGAAGTAGGTGAATGTCTAGATGTAGTCCTGTGGACCAGGGCCAGGCTACTGTAGCTGGACAGGCATGGCAGGGAGACGGGGGGTGGAGGCGGGAGGTGGAGGCGGGAGGTGGAGGCTGAGGCTGAGATGGCTGGATGAAAATCAGTACAGTGCATCAGCATTACTGCTTCGTGGCCTCTTGATCTTCTCAATGTTCTTCAGGATCATGTCGTGTAACGTTACCTTCAGAGAAAAAAAACAATACTTTCATTAACCTGTCAGGTGTATGCCACTATAAAATAAACTTTAAATGGACAGTGCATCAATACGTACATATTGATTTCGGAGCTCCGAAACTATGATCTTCAGACTGATGTATTCCTTCTCATCAATCTCGGTTACTGTGCGCCGATAGTCCTCCTAATAAAAAGAGTTAAATGTATTTGATATTAAAATAAATATTAGCTAGCCAGACTCTCACAGTGAAAATCAAAAAAGGTCCACACAGCTTTTTATTTACTGGTTTGTGGTCTGAAAAGACCAAATTAAAAAAGGTCCAGTGTGTAGGATTCAGTGGCATTTAGCGAGGTAGTTTCTAGAACCAGTTTTTGGTTTGCCCATTCTGCCGTGTCTGTAGATAAAACCGGCTCATTCTTAGGTAACTAAAACACAAGGATTCTTATTTTAATGTGATTTCTGCCAATGGATCCTCCTAAATGTTACACACTGGACCTTTTTACTTGAATTTCCCTCGGGATAAATAAAGTATCTATCTTTAACGTTTATGAAACCACATGGGGAAGCACGGAATCAGCACATCATCAGTATCAGATGATAAAGCCTTTCAAATGAAACATTGGCATCTTCAATTTCTCCCAATAGGACAGGCAGATAAGATTACTCTTGAATTCTGCTGTTAACTAGGCTAAATGCTAGATGCAGTGTCGCCCAGCACGAGGGAGATATTCACCCCGTCTGTGAGCATAAAGGAGGGACCAATATGTCTGAGGTGTGGAAGTCTTTTCCATCCATCACTACTCATAAAGAAAACAGAGTCGCTTAAAATGTTGTGTAGACTTTTTGATATCCACTGTATTCAGCGTTTTGTTCTCTCAGCACCTTCTGCTTTAATTCTTTTTAGATAATATTCACTTACCACGTGTGGATATTTAGCTATTTTAGAAACCAGCTTTGCCCTTGTGATGTAGTATCTAGAAGTAAAGACAGACAAAATGTTAGCTCTGACAGGTAAACCTGCAAAGCAACGCAGAACCAATCTTGTAAATTATTTTAATAAAAATACACAAACAAGTAAACAAATATTACGAAAAAAGCAAAGCGATCTGACGAGGCACCAGTTTCATGCCTCAGAGCGTATTACGTACAATATGGTTTGGACTAACCTTGATATCTGGTCGAGGTAAGATGCTGCCTCCCCTTCAACTGTTCTGAGCTCAGCTACTGTCTCCTCCTGGATGGACACCCCAAAGTTGTTGCCATCCTCTATCCTGGGGATAAGCAGCTGAACCCACATTTTGACCTGCAGAAGAAAAGAGAACGGCTAAGAAAAAAGAGAATGCAACATCTGGGAGGCTATCAGTGAAGTCAAGATGTACAGAAGCCGTATCCACAACACTTGCCTGGGAAGGGAAGCTCGAGAAACACGAGACCTTCATGCATTCCTGTGTTTGAGCTTCACATCTTAAAGCTAGAAAACTAATCACAATTGTTCTCCTTATAAATCATGTTTCATCAATAAATAATCTTTATTTTACACATTTCCAGCTGTATTGCTACAGTTCATGTAGGCAGTAATGTCGGGTTACTGCTGCCAACCTTTTGGTCAGATAAACTACTGGTGTGTGGGTGTGTGTGTGTGTGTGTGTGTGGCCGGCCCTTGGTTAAAAGACATTACTTACTGTGTTACATTTCTCTATGAGTGTCCTGATCTCTGGTTTGACCTTTTCAATGAGATCGACAAGGTTTCCGTTGCTCTTCATCATTCCACCGGGCATGACAAAGACCTTGGTGCCAGTCACTGGGTGACACAGAAAAAAGGAGAAAAGGAGGGTAAAAGAAGGATTGACTAATTATTATACATAGAGGATGCCATACGATATCCTGTCAGTCAAAGGATCACTCATATCCAAACTTAAGGATGCTGTAAATCAAACCACGATTCCAATTCACATCAATATTCTTGATCGTGGGACTTATTTAAAATTGGATCTGTCTATCCAGAAAAAAAAAATAAATAAATCTACGATTCAATTAACTTTAAATCTACTTTAACTACTTGTCCTTAAACTCACCTGTGTCCTCCCCTCCATCCTCCAGCTTTCTCTTTTTGGCATTTTGCTGTGAAACAGATGAAACGGGATCAGGATTGTGATTATCATCATTCTCAGCAGCAGCACGGAAGATTTAATTCATATCTAAAAGAAGTCTCACCGCTTCTAGTCCGTCATGCAGGTTTGAGAGCAGGATGGGGTCTGGCACCGTCAGGTTTATCTCAGAGTGGATCTCCTTCAGTTCAGTGATGTTTATGATGGGATCCTGAAAAACAACGACACTAGGCGAGCTATTTTTTTTATTTTTTTATGAGTAATGCTCTGTGCAAGATTAAATGATATGAGACTATTCAAATTTGATAGTTTAATAAGTCAGCGTGACTTGTGGGCAATGTTAGAAACCAAGTGCTTAATGGCAGTGATGGATTTTTTTATGAGTTTTGCATCAGTGTGATGAAATACCCCGATTGTCAGCCATTTGATTTGATGGATTAGACAAAAACATTTATGTTAGATTCAAACAATCTCACCACACAGTCCATT
>NW_023339651.1:3883763-3887384 GCF_004916995.1 Morone saxatilis | reverse complement strand
TGGCTGAGGATGAACTTTATATCTCAATAATCCACAGAGCGCTTCTCTCACTAATATGTGCACAGAGCAGTTAGTTAAATGAACCCGCAACTGACCTTAAGGAAGTGATCAAGCTCCAGTAACTTCTTTGGGAAAAAATTCGCAACTAGATCCTCAGCCTGAAAGAAAAATGTCAGGTTTTTAAGTGGAGTCTAGCTTGACAGCCACACAGTTTTGAAAGCTCAGAGTGAAACAGTGATAACAACATTTTGCTTTTTAAACTCATATTACTTCTGAGTGATACGTTCCCTGAAAGCATCAACCTGCAAACACACAGAGCAGAGTCACACATCAGGACTGCTACCAACCATATGCAAAAACCTCTCATTTTCCTTGCTAAACGCGGCAGCGGGGTAAACTTCCATGAAACTTAAAGTGGGTGTATCAAGTTATCTCCAGTACTGCATAAAAAGTGGCTTGGTGCTTCAGTGTAAGATTGGTAAAAAAAACTACAACATTAAATTAACAAGGACGCAGGTTTGACAATGTAGTTGTTGAGTTTGCTTAACTTGGAAAGCTAAGCACTTTTTTTTTTTTTTAGCATGTGGTCCTCCAGCAGTAGATGCTATTTCACACAACACACACACAGCGATCCAAGTCCCTGCACTCCCCCGAAGCTTAACGTCACCGTGACATACACCATGTAACAGCCCCGAACAGGTGCACTGCAACAGGCGGAAACGAGCCGGTTAGCCTGCCGTAGTGCTCCTAGCCCGGCCTTATCACAGGCTCTCACGTTCAGGCTACAAAACGGGCTAACATGAAGCAACCGGCACAAAACACGTCCGTGCGCTTACACCCGGAGCCTCAGACGGGCGGAGCTCACCTTGGTTTTAATTTCATTGTCCACTTGAGCAAGTTAAGACATCTTATGTGATGGGAGATGGCGGAAGAGCCCCGATTGTCCCGGGCAGCCATTAAAAGTCCACTGTGAACGTGTGGCTATTACTTGTCAGCCACATCGTGTGAGCTACAAAGATGGAGTCTCGGGACACGCGGACGGCGAGATGACTTTTTTCCACTGCGCCTGCGCGAAAACGTGACCGTGTTTTTTTTTTGTTTTTTTTATTTTATTTTTTTTCTTTCTTGTACGCAGCTGACGATGTAAACAAGAGGAGACAGTCGAGGGCAGCAGGGATCAAACAGGCCGGTGTCACCGCCGATGATAGCCGCTTTATGCTCGTAAACGGCCGACATGGGGCTGCCTGTTACTATTAAAGTGAATTTTCGGGGGAATGTGAAGAGATTTCTGGCTCAGGATTTGGACAAGTTGGAGTGGGAATCCGTTGAAGCCTGGGTGAGCTGCTAGCGGTGTTGGCTAAACGCTGGCGCAGTTTGGTGAAAAAGCAGGCCCAGACATGGCCTAGACGCGTAAACAATAGAGCACCTGAAGGACAGTCGGTGCTGTGGCGGCAGAATGTGTACATAAGTGGTCATTTGCACGGCAGGTAGTGCGTTAGAGAAACACGCGTGAAGGTGAAATGTGCTCTGTTTTGCTGTAATGCGTTTGTGCCAGTAGCTTGGCTGTGTAGAGGTATTTTTCACAACACACGTGTGGTGGGAAGAAAAGTTGTGGTTTGTTAGGATGGTCTTCGCTGTGGATTCGATCTCAACTCTTTTTGAATTGTGTTTCAGATCAAAGCGTCTTTCGGGATCAACCACTTTCAAGTGAAATACTTTGATGAGGACAATGAAGAGGTAAGGGAGTGTGTGTGTACATGTGTGCGCTGCTGTGGTGTTGTTATATTCAGTACATAAATTATAATGATGTTTTGATTGGGGCCAAAGTTCACTGACTCATTCTGATCTTATTCACTTTTTTTTTCAGATTTGCATAAACAGTCAAGGTGAGAAAAACACTTTTATCTCATTTTTTAGGATGTTTTTGAAGTAAAAAACAACCAAATAACAAAATAGCTGCAGAATATAGAAATGTTGAATGGTTACTCAGTTGTCCAAGCAACTTATTGATGATTTGTTTTATTTTTCAGATGAGTATGAAGAAGCCATCAAGGTACTGCGGCACTGCTGGATTTCTGTAAAATAGTGAATACAGGATTTAATTTAACAACAAGTCTGTGTTATTACAGAAGGATAAGTGCAGAATATGGGACATTTTATTGAACATTACTGGAAATATTCAGTCAACCTTCACTACATACATTTCTGATAATTACTCTCTACTTACATGAAAAATAATTTATTATATAGACATAATATACATATAAGCACATTACAAATATCTACTTGTTCCAGTTAACTGGAGCTGCATTCAAATAGCTGTACAGAATACACCAAGGAGAACAAACAGCAAGTCATGTGATAGTAAAAATGTTCCATTGTTTTCTGATTATGTCACACGTGTGTTTTGACTTTTTGCATATTTCTGAGTCAGACTCCTGTGGTGTGTGTTTCATGCTTATGTTTTTCCCGAACAGAGTGCTGAGAAGCAGGGGAACCAGTTGCACATGAACGTGTACAAGATGAAAGGACAGGCCTGTGGAGGCCCGCTGAAGACCGAGGTGAAGGAGCTGAAAGGGGACCTCCGGCCTGCACCTCCTTATCCATCCAGGGTCAAAACAGTGGACAAAGGCACACAGGTCACCCCGGAGAGAGAAGCTGTAAGGAACCAAATGGACTCCTCTTTATCTGCTTTCTTTTTCTTCTTATACCCTCTCACATATGCAGTGTTTACAGTGTTCTAGTACCACACCTTGAACACATTCTTATATATATCTTAGATATAATTTGATGCAGTTGTTGCCATAAGGTCAGATAACAGTCTTTTCTTTGCCTGTGCATTCATCTAGCAGTCAGTTTGTGTCTAATTATTTAAATCAAACTCAAATATTTGTATTTAAAGGTGACTTAATTGGGCTAAGCATAGGTTTGATGTAAGTCTGATGTATTTGGATACAGGTCACAGTAAAGGACACCAAGGGGAACAAACCAGAAGATGAGCCACCTCCCATGTGGTTCAGATCATACATGGAGAAGGTAAATGAAGAAACAATCTGTGTAGCTTCTATAATCGTCTCTGAATGAAAGGTTGTATTTAGCTTCTACTAACATAAATCAAACTCTTCTGTTTTCATAGTTTAAAGACGAGGTGGTGAAAGAGGTAGTGGAAAGGATGTGCAGTGACTTTTCCGGCCAGTGTTGTACCCACAAGACATCTGACGGGCCCCTTGAGGCCATCGGGGCTACTGGCGGCCCTATAGGGCCCAGGCCAGGCCCCTCCACCTCGAATGGGTCCCTAGGCTACACCCCAAACTGCAGCAGCTGCAACAAACTCACCTCTGAAGGGGCCTACAAGTGCAGGTATGCATGGGACACATTCTATAATAATAATAATAACAATAATAATAATAATAACTTTATTTGTGTAGCACTTATATAAACAAGGTTACAAAGTGCTTGACAAAATACATGGGAATAAAAAAAATATATATATATATAAGTAACCATACTATGAGAATAAAATAAAATACAATGTCGTGGAAATTCTTCCCAAAGTTGAGAGGTGCTAATTCTCTGAAGAACTTTCAAGCCGGTGTGGTAATCAAGACACTTTAATACATG
>NW_023339651.1:3870178-3883663 GCF_004916995.1 Morone saxatilis | reverse complement strand
GACCACTGCTGACCAACTGCTTCCTACCATAAAACACAACCCCCTGACCAGGACCATATACATTTTTACTACCCCTCCTAATACTGTTTATCTCCCACAACAACACAAACATTTTCAGGGCAGGCATCACAAAGGCTTTCCTGTAAATGTATGTTTTAAGCAAAGATTTATTAGCAGGTAATGTACTGACAAGCCTCATCTCCTTAGGCAGCGAGTTCCAGAGCCTAGAGGCCCTAATGGCAAAAGCCCATTCACCCTTAGTCACCAGCCTTGACCTAGGGACAACCAGCAAGGGTAGCCTAGAGGATCTAAGGTTATGACTTGGAGCCTAGGGAGTGGAGAGCTCTATAATATAGCTAGGGGCTAGATGTTGGGCCTTAAAAGTTAATAAATGATTCGTATGATCAATCCTTAACTGAACTAGCAATCAATGAATGGAGGGGAGAATTGGAGCGACATGTGACTAACTAACTATGATTGTTGTTTGTTAAAATTCGAGCAGCAGCATTCTGCACTGGCTGATACCAAGCCACTGAGGATTTACTAAGGCATGTAAACAGTGCAATTCCAATAGTCCAGGCATGAGAAGACAAAGGCATGAATAAGCCTTTCTAAGTCAGGAAAACACAAAAAGTCTGTAATTTTGGGAATGTTTGTTAGTGGAAGTAGCAGGATTAAATGAGGTTGTTGACATGTGGTTCAAAATTCAGTTGAAAGTCAAAAGTGATGCCTAGATTTCTGGCTGAAGATTTTACATTGGTTGCCAGTCGACCAATAAACAGTTGTAGTTTGCTTGCTAGCTGATCAGGACCAAAGATTATTCTTCAAAAGAAGTAGATTAAGACAAAAAATGGTACCTAAGTAGTTCTAAGTTATGTAAGAGGGACATTACATTTATAAAATACATAATTTGAGTATTTCTTTTAGCTCCTTAAGTCCTTTGTGCTTTTATGGGTTTTTTCTTTGTCTATGACTGTCTTTTTCCTTCATGTTCTGTTCTCTAAGCGTCTTTATGAGAATCCATACTGATGTTGGCTTTTCCCCTGTTAGTGTGTGCCCGTCCTGCATCCTGTGTGAGATGTGCAGACATAGCCATGACCCCAGCCACAACCTTGTGAGAACCAAGACACCTCTCTCCATCCCTGAGCATGGAATGTCGGGAGAGTTGAGGTAAACCCCAAGACTGAGGATAAATCTTCCCACGTCTGGAAACACTAGGACATTTTAACTTACAACAGTGCTATCCCTGATTTGCTATCACTTCTTCTGCAGTACATTAATGGAGGAAAACATGAATATGAATAGACGCAAAGCAGCAAATGCAAAAATGTTTTAGCAGCTAGAATTGATGTAAACATTGAATTGTGTGTGTATGTGTTTTGTTCTTGGAAAATAAACTTTTGATAGTCAACAAATAGGTGTTCCTGATGACATTTCAAACCAGGTTCCCAAGGCGAGGAGACAGGACAGTGCGCAAGGCCGAGCGACAGCGCCTCAAAGCTGAAAGGAGGCAGCTAAGAGCTGAAGTGAAGGAAATCAAGAAGAAACTGAGACTGGAGAAGAGGGGGCTGCAGTGGAGTGGGCCCTCTACCTCAGGCAGAGCCAACCTGACAAACATGACCTCCGCGTCCACGCAGGTCCCAGCCCTGCCCCCCCCTGCTGCCTCAGAAACAGCCTCAGGTCCAGCCCCAGCCCAAGGTCCCATCTCTGCCCCGGTCCCTGATCCCCAGGCCTCCAGTCCAGAGTAAGCGCCACTTCGGAAGGGCGTCCGACAGTGCTGGGTACCTCTAACCCAGCATGGATGCAATAAAGTCTTTTTCCAAGAAAAGAAATCAAAATATGCCATCTTTGTAATCTAGTCTGTATGAGTGTATCGCTGGCTGCTCTGGGGTTGTGGAAAATGTTGGAACTACCTCAATGTGAAAACTGCTGCTGCTGCTTCATAGATTTTCTAAGAAAAATTGCTTTTGAGCTGCAAAAAAAAAAAAAATCTGGGGTCCTGCTTTTTTGATTCGTAGAGAACAAAAGAGATGGGTATTATAAGAAACCAGGGCCATTTTCAACATGCTCTGTACACTTGAAACTAGGGGTCCCGGGGTCTCGCACACGTCCTTGGTGCCAACTATGGCTGCCTTGTTTCTGGATGAAAATCTGCCGGATGGCACCCGTCTGAAGCCTGGTACCAAGTTCATCAAATACTGGAAGATGAGGAACTCGGGCACTATCAGCTGGACCTCAGAGACTAAGGTACCCCCCCACCCTTCGAGAGGACAGGCTCCACTCTCTCTTTGCTTCCCTGCTTCACTTCCACTTTGAGTCCCCACTCAGCTCATTGCCTACTTCTTATCCACCAACACTAGCTAATTTCTTACCCAGCCTAATACAACTAATGCCCTTTCTGTTTGAGATGTTTATTATTTGAATTAAGTTGAATCTGTGTTGTGGTTTAAGTTTAAGTCTTTGTCATTGTTTGAGTGTGTGCGTGCGTGCGTGTGTGTTTATCCCTCACTTGAATATTCTTTTTCTGCTGTGTGACTTTGGTTGCATGCTCTTGTCTTTGTGCTTTTTCGCATGTGTATTCCTATTTTGTGTTTTGTGTATGTGTGTACGTGCACCCAGCTAGTGTTCATGTGGGGAAACCTCGGCCTGGCGTCAGAGGAGAAGAGGGAGGTGCCAGTCCCCTTGCTGCAGCCCGGGCAAGTGTCAGTGGTCAGTGTGGCCTTTGTCGCTCCTGTGATGGAGGGGACGTACACCTCCCACTGGCGGCTGGCGCACTGCGGGTGTCAGTTTGGCCCGCGTGTCTGGTGCAGCATCGTGGTCGACCCCGGTGACAGCCGCAACGCACTCGGGAATCAGAGCAAACGACCGGCAAGTCTGCTATCCAATGACACCCTGTACAGCTGCAGTGAAAACATCAACTGCTCACATCTAGATTATGGCATTATTACTATTATAGTGATACCTGAGTAACTAAGTAGATTTACTCAAGTACTGTAAAAGTTTAAGGTACTTTGCTTGAGTATATCTATTTTATGTTACTTCTACATTTCAATGGGAAATACCGGTATTGCACTTTTTACTCCACTACATTTATTTGACAGATATAGTTACTAGTTATTTTACAGATTTTGAATAGAAAACATTGAATAAGCTTATAAAATACAACACATTGTTGAGATTAAATAATTCAAACTATTTGTCTTTTTACTTACAAAAATAAGTGTCTGATTGGGTCCCATTGTCACAAGTTGTTGCAAAGCTCTCAGATCGTTTCAAGAGGAAGAATCATCCACCATTTCACAAAAAGCAAACATTAGAGAAAAAGTAAAAAAAAAAAAGAAAACAGATTTGTGTAGCTGAAATTTTATTTTCCTTCCTCTCCCAGACTTCCTTCAGACTTAGCCGCTGACCCTTTAAAGGGGCCTGGACACCTAGGTTTGGAAAGCACTGGGCAAAACTACCTGACTATATCTAAAGTAGTTAAAATCTCCACCTCAGAGTAAAGTTGTTCAGCCTGCCGTGTCTGAAATGATAAATTATAATGACAAGAAAGACATGGCGATCCAATACCACATAATTTATTAGCCCCAAAACAAGACCCTGACACTTCCCAGCATTGTCCCCCTTTACCCAGAATAGCAAAGTCATGACATCATACTCTGACAAAGGGTTCAACCTGAGCCAGGCCATGCAACAATGATGGCAAAAAATCTATTTTATGTATACATACATATCTATTTCTTTAAACTCACCTGTATCGGAGCGGTACTCGGTATTTGCAGATATGCAAAGTTAATCGGAAGGCAAAAAAATGGTATCGGACCATCTCTTCGTCGGAGTGCCTTGGTGACCGAATGGTTACGGCGCAGACCACATGGCCTCCGCAGTGTCGCTGGTTTGATTCCAGCCGGCAAACCTTTGTTGCATGTCATCTCTTCCCCCCATCTTCGCTGTCCAATACAAAAAAGGCAAACAAAAAATCTTAAAATCTCCGAAACCCTCAAACACCTCACCAGTAAACTGATGCTTACACATATTAATCTAATTATTGGCCTCAGAGAACATTTTACTGCACACTTAGTGCTTTTACTTTTCTAAGAAAATTTAGCTAATGATACTTTTGCGTGGTAGGATTTTAAATGCAAGGCTTTAACTTGATATAGAGTCTTTTTACATTGTTGTATTTGTACTTTTATTGAAGTAAAGTATCTTTAAATCATTTAAGATTAAAAGTTCAACATGAATATGGAAGTATGAGTCCTGGTTCCAGAATAAAAATGTAACATAAACAGCGATGTTTGTGATGTGATAATACAGCATAATACTGGAAACCTTAAATCTATAGACACTTACTGTACTGGTGTGTTAATTTAATGTGGAACTCTCATGAGTGTAACATAAAGGATCACCTTTGGATGCACACTGTGGTGATACTAATGATGCCATTCTTGTGTGTGCTTCAGAAGGAGGAGGTGATGCCAGTGGAGAAGGAGAAGGAGGTAAGGTCCAAGGACAGCAGTCCTGGCTTGTCTGTAGACCTGAACCATGAAGACTACTACTTCCCCTCAGTCGACCTGCTGACTGCACAGGTGCACACACTCAGAGAGCTCCGGCATTCAGCTCCTTAAAACCTTTTTGTTTTAAAATCATTCACTCCTTTTGTTTTGCTTCATCTCGTTGTTGCACATGTGCTAGATGACCAAACCGAGCCAAATGTCTGTTAGAGACGGAGTGAAATATGTTAGATAGACAAAGTGCTCTTTGATTTTGGTTACACAGCAGGAGTTGTAAGAGGACATACTGTGAGTTGATCAGTCATCAGTAGGACAGCATTCATACTCCCTGCATGTCTTCTGTTTTTTTTAGGACCTGCTGTCATTTGAGTTGCTGGATATCAATATTGTGCAAGAGTTGGAGAAGGTTCCTAACAACACCCCTGTGGGTAAGCAGCTTTAAACTGTGGAGAATTTGATTTAATGCAAGCTAGGAGACTATTGTACAGTTTCTTATCCAACTTCCTTCCAACTTCCTTGCTTTTACTTTTGTTGGAAAAATGATGGCTTCTCTTCTGAAGTTTCTTTTAACTCCATCGGGGCTCATTTGTGTGTATAAATTGTGTTGTGTTTGTTCTACCTTATTTGTAGATTTGACACCTTGCATATCCCCTCTGCCCCATGATGCACCAGTGTTGGAGAAGGCCAACCCTTCACAGATCAAAGAAGACGCAGAGGTCACAGGGGTCAGGAAACTTTTTGGTGAGCACTTTTTTACATTTTACACATCGTTTGTGTGTGTGTGTGTGTGTGTGTGTGTTAGGGCTGTAGCGATACGATGCGATACACGATATTCAGCTCACAATATGTTATATATCACGATATTGAGCCAACGATACGATTCGATACGATTCGATCACTAACATTTAATTTTCTGAAAGATTTTAAGGGACTAGTGTTATTTTGGGTGACATTCTGTCGTGAGTGTTCCTTGACTTGAGTTGAATTAATTGAACTGAAACTGAAAGCATTCAGTTACACAATATTATGGCTCTGACCTGGACAAGAGAGTCTACAGCCTTGCAAAATCTGGACCAAATGAATCAAAGATGTGTTTGAGAAAATTAGTTCATTTATTGAAACAGTGGCAACTGTAGCTTACAAGCTTGAAAAGTAAATAAAGTGAGTTTAAGTATTACAATGAACAATGGAGAGTTAAAAAGTGCAGCAAGTGGTACATTTGAAAATAAAAATAAATCTGGGGTGTGGAGTTAGAAAGAAGGGAGTTTACCAAATCTCTTTAGCCTACTTCCCATCTCTGCTTAAGGCGAGCAGCTCGAGGCTACATTCGTCACTACTAGCACAATACACCCAAATGTCAGACAAAGTTGCATTGTGGGTAATGTAGGCTCCAGATCTGAACAAGTAAGAAGAATGTGTGGAATAAAAAAAGACGATTTCTCTGGTTCTGCTGCATCTATTTTCTTTTATATTTTGTGTTTTGCCTAGGAGTGAAACCGAGGCAGCAGAGGGAGCTGCTGGAGCCTGTGACCCAGGACGAGGACAGGGAGGAGGAGATCAGCGGAGCCCAGTTCCTCTGTGAGACGGTCATCCGCTCCCTCACTTTGGAGGAAGCCCCCGATCACAGACCCCTGCGCAGAGCCCAGCACAGCAGCCACAAACCGCAGGGTGAGGAGCCACTGCACCTCCCTTAATCACACTGTATTATTAGCAAACCTATGTTCATACAGTGTTTTGTGTTTAAAGGTTGCTGTATTATTAGGTACTCAGACCTTGTTTTTTTTTCTTCCATAAAACATTTCCAGTTGTTTCCCGGGGACCCAGCTTTTGCTTTGAGAGAGCTGCAGAGGCTGAGAAGACGGAGACGGTGCAGGAAGAAAATGAGGACATCTGTGCCATTAGACTTGAGAGTTCAGCTCTGCCTCCAATCACAGGTTTCAACCAGATTGACCAGGAAGAGGAGACAAGGCCAGGTTAGAGAATGACATTTCTTTTTTTTTCTGTTGTCTTTCTCTCTTGAATACATTGACAAATTTGTTTTCTTTTTAAACTAAGACTTGTCTCAAAATATTTCGTAGTTAGAGTTACATATCATAACTTATGCAGTAATTGATTAAATGAGCTTTGCTTCTAATTTTTAGATGCTCATTTTGTTTTTGTTTTGCTCACTTCTAAGTTCTTCTGCTGGAACCAGTGAATGAAAACCTGCGTATCGGTTCACATCATGATGACGAAGACGAAGAGGTCATGGTCTTAAATGACCTGCAGAAGATGAGGGATCCTCTGGAGGAGAAAGCAGAGGGTGGAACCAGAGGAGAGGACTGGGAGGAGGTGAGGTTAACCTTTTCATACTAACATTATGTTTGAAAGTACAAAGCAGATCATGAATGATTACGCTGTATAATGAGGTTTTAGTGTAGCCGTTCTCATGTAAAGATGTCCGTAACTGTCAAAATCATCTCCTCCTTTGTCTCAGGTCAGCAGCCAGACCTCCTCAGTCTCCTCCTGCGACGATTACATCATTGTCCTCCCAGACTGCTTTGACACCAGCCGTCCTCTGGGCGAGTCCATGTACAGCTCCGCCATGTCGCAGCCCGACACTGCCGCTGCAGCTGTGACCTCAGCCGATCCGGACATACAGCTGGAGGAGGAGGAGGAGAATGAGGAGAAGGAGGAGGAGGAGGAGGACTCCAGCTCCGAGTCAGGCAGGGAGGCACCCCTGAGAGAGAGGCAGGAGAGGACGGAGGCGGTCGAGGCTGAGGATTCATCAATGAACATCTGGCCTCCGCCTGTCCCTCCAATCCACAGCAGTGTGAACCAGATGCTGTGTGCCTCCCAAACTCTGGACGCTGTGACGCTCACCCCTGAAGTGGTGACACCGCCGGTGCTGCCTGACCCCCTGCTGCCCCCGCCGACCCTCTACTCACCGAGGTTAGACGGGTCAAATGGTCCCTGTGCAGTTCAAAAATCTGTTGCATGCATAAAACACAACATGAGAAACAGAGGTAGTATCAATATTACAGATGTTTTATATATATATATATATTATTTTGTAAAGTTGGATAAAAGTTTGTTTAGGGTTGAGCTTTTATGCCCTTTTCATCAAAAAATACTGTGAGGTTATAAAAGTAGAGCAATTTAAACTGGAATTCTGCCAGACATTGCCAGTGTGAATTTTTTATGGTTTCGTTAGTCCTCTATGTCACCCGTGGCTCTGGGAAAACATAACATAATCAATTTTTGAGAAAATGCAAAAACAGTTTATCTCTAAATATCGAATTAATTCTTAGGGACGTAAATAAAACCTGGTAAAGATCTCTACCCATCTACTTTGTTTACTGTATGTTTCAGGTCTGAGGCACTGTACCTGGCTGAGGACCCCAGTCCTCCAGCCTGTGAACCATACGAGCCACACCAACCAAGGGTCCACCTAAATGGTGAGTTTGCACTATTTTAATCACTGGATATACATGCGTAAAGTACACTGCAGTATCATAGTACATACTGGCACACACAGCATGTAACACATTTAGCGCACATTCACGCTCTAAAGTGTCCCAGCAGTATCAATATAAGATCTTTACTGGTGTTTTTTAGGTCTTGTATGTACTTTGACTCAGCTTAGATTGTTAAACTTCAGTGTTGCATCACAACCTTCTGTGTCACTTTGTTGGCCTAAAATAGCAGTTTGCTACTTTGGGGAGTTATTGACTGTCTTACTGTTGGGGCGAGAGAGGAAACACATTTAGCTACTTTGTAGAAAGACAGGAAGTATGATAGCACACAGATTTTTAGGATTTGTTGCTTCAGCAAAATGCTTCTTCCTCTAATATTATGCATGTTTACTTTGTGTTATTTCCTTTTTTATGCGCCATGCAGTATCATCTGGTCTGTCAAGATCAGCCGGCTCAGCATCCAGTGCCTTTGAGACATATAACCCCAGACCCAGCAATGCTTTGCAGCCAAGGTGCAACACAACAGAGTAAAACTTGATATAAGTCAATTTTGTGAAGGAAATTCTGCACTTTAGTTTCTCTTTTTGTGTTTATCCGTCTTCATCATGTTTTTGTGAGCTAATACATTTGACCAGTCTGTGTAATCTGTGTCAACACGTAAAGTAATGTGATGCACCTCTTAACTTTAATCTGTATGTTTTTATGAAAACAAGTTTAACTGGAACACATTGTTCTCTGCAGTACTGTTATGTAACCCAGCTTAACCACATCCTTGTCTTTATACAAGGGGCCAAGGAGGCATCACAGAGGGACTTGTCAAGGGGGCCCTTTCTGTGGCAGCGTCGGCTTATAAAGCTCTCTTCACTGGACCAAACTGTTCAATACAGGTACATCACACAGCAACTCTACATGGTTTAACTCGTGGCAATATTACATTACCAGCAAGTCAGCTGATGGTCCTCATAAGGGCTAAAAACAAGTACTTTGCAGAGATATGCTCAAAGGAGTTTGGTAAGGTTATGAGTCAGTGCTTCCTTACATAACAGACATGCCCCAATGTATTGTTCTCCCTGCGCATGTAAGTGTATTTACAATGGGATGAACATGACGAGAGACGACAGAGCCTTTTTTGTAATAATCGTATCCCAATCTGACTGAATTTGTCAAATCAGCTTTTTCCAAATATTTTAAATATGTTGTGTTATTTTGGGACACATTTTGATCATGTTTAAACATCCTTATATTAACTATCAAATTTCTATGTGTAATGAATGTGTGCACCGGAAACTGCAGTTCCCCTGTTTAGCATCTTTCAGCTAATTGTTTCGGTAATGAATTTGATGAAACCAATACCCGTTTTCCGAACAAGCTTCATCAATAGTCTGTTTTCGCTCCTCCCCCTTCCAGCGAGGCATCGACCCAGCCACCAGACAGGACCCTTCAGTGATGGCGATGCTGCTGGAAATGGGCTTCAGAGACCAGCGGCTCAACCAGCGTCTGCTGAGGAAGCACGGCTACAGCCTGCTGCACACCGTCAATGAGTTGGTGCAGATGGCCGAGGACAGCCAGAACAAAGCTGTCAGCACTCAGCACTGAGGGAGGGAAAGCTGTGGGGAAATGCTACTGTAAGGCTGTAAAACAACAACAACAAAAAAAGTAATGAGAAGGAATTTATTTGACTTTTAAACCTAATGTAAAGAGAATATTTAGATTACGACCCGTGTGTCTCTCACCCTTTCCAGTGTCTAGATTTATTTTGAATTATTTAAAACAAAGAAAACCTATTTATGATCCATGCAACTGATTGGTTTTCCAAAGGGTGGATGGTTTATTTAGACCAAGAGTAATGATAATAAATATGAACACTGTTGATTAGAGAGAAAGGAATGAATGGCTTCTCCTGCCTTTGCCTTTAATTCAGCTTCAATATTTTGATTCAATTAACCCATATACACACTTGTAAAATATTATGAATAGTGGTTAAATTGCCTTGTTTACCCGGGCCATAGAGCCTTCTGTGTTGGTGAGAAGGAGCAAAAAAAAGTGTGTATCGTCAGCTCTTCATCTTAGTGTTCGTGTGGCTGTTGTAGCTGCTTCCTCGGCGCTGAAAAATAATTGTCTTTTGACAGGGCTTGGCTAGATTCTTCTCACAAATAGAGCAGTGAAAATTAATATTGTTGAATGTCATAAAATGATAGAAAAAAAAAAAAAGCCAGCTCGCATTTAAGACGATGCTACTGAAGCTACATGGTTATTCTGGGTGTTAAGGGTCGGCAGCTCAGTAGCGAGAACGACAGATATTTAAGACTTTTCTCGATTATCGTAGTAAAATCTGCCTAAACAATGCAATCTTTTTCTGTATCAGAGTACTGTTATTTTAGACGTTGACATGTGGAATGTATACAAAACTGTCCGAACGGATCACTGTTCAGACTCGGATGTTTTCTACTGCTTTTTAGGAGACACCTGCATGACAGGTAGAGGCTTTAGAGATGAGTCATGTTCTTGTGGTCTTAGCACAGTCATAGTGGAAGATGTCCGCTTCACGTCATCGTTTAAGAACACCCCTGCCTGCATTTTGTCATGTCCTCCATTCAACGACAAACCGAGCAACAGTCATTTAGCACTAATAAAAGGCGTGATGTCCCTTAACAACACATTCCTTAATCTCATAGTGGAACCAAGTATGTTTTATTTCATTACATTGCCTTTATGAAAGATGATCATTAGTTTACTGAAGTATACATGTGGTGATTTGACATTTGTGGTGTGAGTGTGTAGATTAAGTTAATGTACGCCTCTGTTAGTTTGATTTATTCCGTGTGTGTGTGGTTGAGGAGTTTTTGAACCATATTTTCTTATGTTCTGTCATGCTCTAGAGAATAATTCTGAATATATCTACTACCGTATGCTTGTCAAATTATTCTTCTGCCACAGAGTGTATACATTAAATATCCTTCTGTCAATTCGCCAATAAACTATTTGCACATCTCTCGTCTCGTCACCCCTCTGTTAATGAAACATTTTTAGATATAGGTCGCTGCACTTCACACACTGTATATATCTTTATATAGAGTACATTCAGTACTAGGTTAACTGCATGCTGTCAGAAGTACATAGGTTAGAGTGTACTGATTATACTGCAGTTTTTACAGAATGAGGTTGGGTTTACTAGTACACAATATCAAGACCTGCATTCTGTATAATGGCCAGCAGGGTTAGCATGTATAATGCAATATAATGGAGTTGCCAATTGGTTGCAATAAAAACCGTTATCATGCAGTCTTATGGAGAAATTACCCAACTTCTCACTTGATTTATTAGCTCCGTCAGCAGTTTCATAATGAGTTAATAGTCTCAATCTCTAGTTTCAAGTACGTCACCTCTGCGTTACACCAATGGGTTAATGTCACAATGGGTTCACACACTTGATGCCTCCACAGAACATACTTCTTGTACAAAAGATGGTCATCTTTAAGATTACCTTGCTCTGTCAGAAGGTACCAAAATCCCCCTACCACCACCTCTTAAACTCACAAATTACCAGGTTAAATCTCATTTATATAAAAGCCACCCATTGTTAAACAACAGATATGAGAGTGGTATCCGTGTTCTCACATTTCTACGTTAGCTAATTAGCAGATTTACCAAAATGTGGAACTTTTGCTTTAAGGTTGGGGAAAGATAGATAGATAGATCCCAAGCTGGGAAATTGCAGTTGGTAGCAGCAGCACTACACACAGTCACAACAGTACAGAGACAACACAATAAGTAAGGACGGGAGCTGCGGCTACAAGCTGCCGCCTGAGGCAGCGCCAAATACCTCTTCCAAGGTCACGGCCGTTGTTGAATGAAACAAACATAGACTATGAAGAGGAAGTGACAGGGTGTACATAATGTACAGTGGTCACAAGGTGAACAGTGGTGGTTAAGAGGGGCCCCGGCAATTTTTTTGCTCCTGTGGCTCCATAACAGGTTCATCTGGCCATAGTAAGATTCCAATATGGCCTAACCTGTAATGCTTCTTGGGTCATTTCCACAACTTCATTCTTTATCTTTTATAAACACGGTATCTAATAAAACACTTTTAACTATTCAAACTTCATGATAGTCTGATGTCATCAATGCTGATAACATGAGAACACTTCAGGTTTCACCATATTTACCATATGATCAAAAATACAGAAAATAGAATGAGAAGAGTCTCTTTTGGGATTCCCATGACCCTCAGAAGACTCAAATGATGCTACTTCAGTTTGATCATGTGACTTTGGGGGAATTTGTCAGGATAACAGAACTGAGTGGAAACCTGGGGACCAGACTAAAATGTGTATTTTAACTAACATGTTATACATTTATATAAAAACATTTTATTATTATTTAAGGTTTAAGTTGGGAATAAAGACACACAATAATAATTAAAAGACTATTTTATGAAGGATTTTAATCATTATATTTCATGGTGAAGTGCAGGTACTTTTTTAATTAAGCTTTTTACAGGATGTGTCTTCATATTAGGACAAAGAACAGGAAACTCTGCTCAATAATATAACGTCTTATTCAGCTTTCCCTGCTACATGTGGGTTTAGTGCATTGTGTGTGGATAAGTGTCGCAACATTGTAGTTATAAAGGCAAAGAGTTAATGAAAAGCAGCACATGTGATCTGCAGCTGGAGGCAGCCTGACTGTCACCTGAAGAAGAAGGAAGTGTTCCTCCCACTGGGTTTTGGTTTTGTGCAGACTTGAGGTTGTTCTGCTGCCTCGGTACAGAAGCTCTTCGGGACGATAAAGCAGGTGGAGCAGTTTAATCTCCACATTGGGTGATCTTCTGGAGTTTAAAAGTCAAGGTAAGAGTTCATTTCACTCACCAGCTGAATGGATGCGGAGAGAATACCGCTGCGCATGTGGTGCTGAAGCGTGGTGCGTCATGTTTTACTGTTTTACGCAGACCAACAAGCAATATCTCTGCACTTAACACGCCTTAAATGTACGGAAGCTGGTTTGTTTTGAGCAACAGGTGGTCATAAATGTCATGTATATGACTCCAGCTAAATGAACCAGCAGAATGAAAAAGCGGGATCCTTCAGAGCCTGTTGTACTTTCTTGAATAAGAGGTGGAGGAAGTTCTTTACGCAAGTATAAGTGGCAATACTGCAATGTAAAGTCCTGCTTTGGAAATGGCGCTTTAGTAAAAGTAGTATGGCAGTGAAAGTACTCATTGTGCAGTAAGATGCTCCCTGTTTTATATCATATATGATGTGTTTGTATTAATTTGACTGCTGTAGATGTTTTAGGTTGTTATTACAGCTGTCTAATGAATGTAGTGGGGTAAAAAAATACTATATTTTTATCTGACTCCTTGTATAGTGTATGAAGCATTAAATGGAGTACTTGGGAAAAAATCATATTTGATAATTCAATTATATAATAAAAATGTTGAAATTCTGGAGGTGAATGAACCTGATATTATTGTCAGTTAGTGATCAGGCCTTCACAGTAAATATTAATATTATAAT
>NW_023339651.1:3869350-3870154 GCF_004916995.1 Morone saxatilis | reverse complement strand
TAAAAACAATGGCATCCACAGTGTTTTCTTTACATCCACTGGGTTTAGTTCTGCATTTATTTTAAGGTTAAAATGTAGTACTGGTTTTTACATTTTATAACAGCTTTGGCTCATGTTTCAAGTCGTTTGCCATTGTGAAAGATTCAATGCTTCAGTGAATAAACTTCCAGGGAAATGTTGTAACATTACACAGAGAGTGGCTATTATTGCATCATTACAAGAAAATACTGTGCCTAACAGTGCATATATCTATACCCATACTTAAATATAGCTTAAAAAGTCCAGAATATCTTAGGGAATAGTAATTGTATAATATAAGTTTTGTCATGTTTCCAGGCACAAACCATAAAATAAAGTCACTGAGGGTGTTTTTCTGTCACTCCCACACTCTGGACTCACATCCTGACATGTAGCATAAAAATGAGCTTTTATTGGCTATTTAACTGTTTGTGAGGGTGTTTGGCTTTATAAGTAACTAAGGAAGCTTCATGTAGAAGGTCTACGTACTGTTATTAAGCTGTTGAGGTGCAGATTTTAACCATTTTGGTGTGTTGTTTTTCTTCTTCAGACTGGACCGTTTCTCGCAATTATACGCCATGGTTACACCATGGAAGAACAGCAAAGCCACAGAGGGACCTGATGTGACAAAAGACACGGAGAAGGTGAAAACACTGAGGCAGTTCCCTCCATATGGTACCATGAATGGGAACTTAACAGGAGACACCTGCCCCACATGTCGTGGCACCGGGCGAATTCCCAGAGGTTGGTTATCATATACAATTTTAAATATCTGGACCGCCCATC
>NW_023339651.1:3858881-3869339 GCF_004916995.1 Morone saxatilis | reverse complement strand
CAACGTCAGTGCTTTCAATGCAGCTAACTGAGCCAGTGTTGCAACATTCCTCATCCTCAGTTAACTTTCATTTCACGTTCCACAACAAAGGGAACAAAGTCTGTTCAGCTGAGCAGTGTGTTAAGCCACAATTCACTTTCACATAATTTTTTTAGGGTAAAAACAACTTACTTACAATCTGTCTTTTTTGTATTGACAGGCCATGAAGACCAGCTGGTTGCTGTAATACCGTGTAATGATGTAAGGTTGAAACCCAGACGCACGTAAGGGACATATGTGTATTTGTGTGCTTTTTTATAGTTTAGTATTAGTTTTGTATAAAAAATCTGTTAATTTTTATACAGTTTAAATATAATTAAACATTGTTTTGTATACAACATTAGTCGGAGTGTGTGTACATGTTGACAACTTTAATATGAACAATTTGCATGTTTGTATTGCCTTACAGGAAGTTGTACGTGTGTGTCTCCATGATTGTCTGTCTCCTTCTTTGCTGTCTGTTCCTCTTCTTCCTCTTCCCGCGGAGTGTCATTCTGACGCCTGTGTCTGTGCTGTCGGTCATGGTTTACTTCACCCCAAATGCAGTTGAAATGCAGGTCACAGTAAGTAATAGGAGCACCAAGAGTGCAGCAGTGTTGTCAATCAAAGTCCTTTTACTGAGCAAGTCGAAGGATGTTCAGGGATTGTTTTGGTGTCTGTATAATAAACGACACTACAGTATTCTGCCCTGCAAAGCAAAACCACAGTAGCTATTGGTCAAAAGCATTCCTATCCTGGCTCCATCCAGTTTTACACCTTCGTTTTTGTACAGATTGCACAAATGTGACATAAATTAGTGAGCTTTAGAGGTGTTGGTAGGCAGCCTGTTTGTAGTTTTAATGCTAAGCTAAGCTGCAGCCACATATTTAGTTCAGATTTTATCCTAAAATGTCAAACTACCTAAAGAAATGCAGTAGAACAACATTTAAAAACACAATGAAGATTAAAATAATATCAGTTAAAACAGGATACAAATAATGATTGAAACTTTATATTCTATAACTTTATATATTAGATTGTATTTATCCTTCGACATACAGTATATTCTACATACATGTCCTGTTACGTGTTTGCTGAGCCACCATATTTTAAAGTACGCGTCATTCACATATACTTGTAAGGACAAAGTTCCCTGAGACTTTTTAATGGTAGAGAGGTGAGTCGGTTGCACCTGACGAGCTGTGTGTTTCCTCTCCTAGAACCTCATCAACATCACCAACGAGAACTTTGTCCCAGTTCAGATCGTCCAGTTTAGTGTTCAGGGTCTGATCTCGCACTCAGTTGTGGGAAAGACCAAGATATCGAATATGACCGCCATCCAGTCCCGCTCACAGAAATCGGTGAGTTTCACACAGCAGGATTCACATCAAAATATACTGTTAATATATTTACAATACAATTCATTTCTCACCCTTCTTTCTTTTCCAGTACACTGTTAAAATTGACCTGCCTATCAGTGATAAAGGCTTAAAGTAAGTTTGAAATGAACCTTAATTTTCCAACAGAAATAATGTATGATGGTGATATCATATATAAGTGATATAATAAAACGTGAGCCATTACTGTTTATATGTCTGAGTTTAGCACATGTCCACACATCAACTGCTCTATCTCTTTCAGCGCTTACTGCAAGTCGAGCACTATCAAGATTCACACGTTATTTCTGGAGCTGCAGTAAGTGTCAATCTCAATCTTAAAATCAGCGGAAAAGGCCGCCACGTTAGCTTATCTCGAAACCCGCAGGCTGTTAAAGGCAACACACAAAACCACAACCACAAAATTAGTTCTCTTCAAAACCTGGTCTTATCCTTCAAAGTCAGATCTTTGAATCTGATTTTTAGATAATACAAAAACAACATAGACTTAAAATAAAACCAAAAAAAAGTAGATTTTAACCACAAAATCAAACATAAACCAGATAACTATTCTGCTTGTGACCAGCTGCTTTCCTACAAGGATTTGAATGGATCACATGTAAATTTATATACAGTACATCAGCCTGTTCTTACTCCCAACTTGTCCAATATGGTGTACTGTTTTGATGTGATTAGAAGATTTTTAGAAGATATTTTAATTTAAAAACATTACATTCTTGTGGCACATTGACTCAACATTGAATAGAATTATCTAATGGTGGCATTAGAAATCAATAAATTGTTTTATTTCCAAATTGTTTCACTGAACTCAAGCATACCACTTAGTCTAAAACCATAACAGATGATTACATCAATTTCAGTTTTTTAACACTAGAACGTATTGACATACTGCAAACTAGCCTATTCTTAAGTTGCAAACCACATTCTTCACAGTTTAATTATGTTATACTGTACCACTTAGGATGACATTGTATTTCTTGTTGTTAGGGATAAAAGTTGAATACATTCATAACAGTTGAACTTGTGATAAAAGTTGAACCTGCATTAAGTTGATTTTTTGACCACTTGGGGGCAGCGGAACAAGCTCAACACATACATAATATCACTTTATAAAGTTGTTATGTTGAATATACAAAACAGTGATGAACACAGCAGACACAGTCAGATTTTTGTCCTAAGAAATATTGACTAGTACTGCTTTAAAAACATTATGCAAACATGACACAGCAGATTGATGACTCCAACTATCTCTATTAATGTTTTTTTTTCTGCTTTTCCCCTCCCCCAGAATGACGATGAATATTTCCTATCTCTCTCACACCGAGCAGGTGTCTCTGGACACCTTTGAATATATTGACTGTGGCAACAATTCAACAATCCCACATCTTGTGAGATGATGAAATCAAAATGAAAAACACCAATGTGGGAGTGTGAAATGATGAATATTCTGGTCGCATTGCACCCTAATCTCCTCTGTATGGGAGGTGAGTTTGTGAATGATGACTACTGTGAAAAGGCATCTTATCTTATTCTGTTGTTTTAGCATACTTTAAGACTTAAATCAACCACTACAATGTTAGAATTTAAAATATTGATGCTTAAACTACACGTTTGTCTTAGCATTAATGTTTTTTTTGCTCTTATTTGTTTGAGACCTGTACATCTGTATTGCAGGCAGAGTGGTCTCATAAGCACATTGTTATTATAACTTTGTATTTTTATTTGAAGACATGTAAATTTCTTTAAAATTGAACTTATTCATTCATACATACATTCTTGGAAACGGGCAGGATGCCAGATATTGTGTAAATAGGATGTTAATCTCTGATCAGATCTGATATTCTTGTCTTTTGTCATTTGCACTTCAATAAACTGTGGCATTTTACCCTCCATGAACCCTCCGTCCTCACACTACAGCACACTGTAGACTCTGCTAAATTGATCCTCGTTGTGTTAAGGTGGTGCTGAATTACATAATAGTGGCTGCATTTCCCGACATGAGCCTTTTTCCACTCCCAGTTTATACTGTAACCTGATAGTCCCTGCAATTATAAAATCACATATGTCATAATTTATATTTATATTTTGTAACTGCGCCCAAATTCCAGAAAACATTGTATTTTGACTTCCACCTCTGGCCATGCATATCATGTTGCTTTTATTTGTTCAGGTTTTGAAATATCACAACATTAAAAAGTGACTTTTAAAAACCAACTTTAAAAGCACGTATTTTCCAGCAATAGGTATGCTCATTACTCTGGATAATCCTCCAAATACTGTCAACAATATACAGGAGCCATTTGTGCAGAAGAAAGTAGTTTCTGTGAAAACTTGACAGCGAGTTCTGTGGATTATCCAGACTAATGGGGATAACTTTAGCTGGAAATAGATGTTGCTCCTGAGTTTTTTTTGGAAGTTTTCTGTTTCTGGAAAGATGACTGTTAATTATTAAAGTAAATTATGTTAGAAAAGAAGAAAAGTTTCTCAGTAGCTCTGTACAAATGTAAGATATGATTTTTGTTTTGCTTTGTTTTTTTGGGTGAACCGTCCTTTTAAACTCACGTTGCATAGCATTACACACAAACAATTTAATCAGGTGCTTCTCTAGCCTCTGTGGATGAGCAGTGGTGGAAAATAAGTACATTTACTCAAGTACTGTAGTCAAATTGTGAGCTACTGGCCCTTTACTTGAGTATTTCCATTTTATGCTACTTCATACTTCTACTCAACTACATTTCAGATGGAAATGTACTTTTTACTCCACTACTAGAGTCATTTATTTGACAGCTAAGTTACTAGTCCGCAGGAGGAGATTTTACATATAAAATCAATGATCAGTTGACAAAATATGATTTATTGCAATGGTTTAAACTACCCAATAGGATATAAAGTCTTTGCAATTAGCTTCCTCCCATTACATTAAAAAACTGATAACATTTTAATGTATCAGTCATTATGATCCAATATTCAAAAAATAATAACATGGAGTCTGTGCCATAATGTGTACTTGTATATGCAGGACTTAATTATAATATAAGCAATATTTTGACATTGTAGTATTGTACTTAAATGCAGATTGAAATCCAATCCGAGAGAGATGTTGTGTGGGCAGATTGCATGTTTGCAGTCATTTGAGTTGAACACTTCAGATAGACAAACAGTCAAAATTACTTCTTAATTATTTTTAGTGTCAACCCAGAACACAGAAAAGCATGAACATCTACAACAGGAAGTTCTTCAGAGTGGACACAGGGTGGAGCCAATGCTTTGTCAGACAATGACAAGCTCTAGTATTTACAGTGAAAGATGCAGAACTGATGTTAATTGTGGTAAATTACATGATTGTGTTCCTGCCAAGAAACTGCCATTTTTAAAAGCATACAGAGTAATATATGTGCACAGAAAAAAATGAATCTACATACATGCAGCATGAGATGACTCAATCTGCAGAGGAAACAATGGCTCGGTAGAATACTGAAACAGTTTATTCTCACAAGTAGTGAAATACTGATAGTATCTCAGTTTCATGCTACTTTGCACTTCTACTCCATACAGCACATTACTATTGTAGTTTTTACTGCATTACATTTATCTGACAGCCATAGATCAAGACTTTGTGTGTCAAATATCATCAGTTTATAAAATATGCATTGTTATAAACACAACAGTATATAATCAGATTAATGTTACATGTAGTAAAAAATAGGGATTATTTAGCGGGATTACAATTTTTACAGTGTTTGTTTCAAAATACACTAAGCAGAGGACATTTTTATTCTAAAAACCTTTACATTTATTTCTGTTTCCATTTTCTTTTCTAAGGTCACACTGTTCTGTTGTCTTATAGGATACACGGGCATCAATACTTCTTATCGACATTTCTTTTCTCTTGTTTTTATTTACGTATTTGGTGTTAAAGTAATCCAAAAGTAACAGAAAAAAATCAAGAAAATCAAGAAAGTAAATAATAAAGTTACGTTACTTTAATATTGTGATTCTTGGATTAGGTTGCTGACTACATTTTTCAACAGGTAATTATTAACTATCAGATTACCTTTTTAAAGTTAACCCTCCCAACCCCGGCTGCCTATATGGTAATGAATCAGGTATATAATTCCAATAATGTGTAATAAATGTAACACTTTGAATGCAGCCATTTCTGCTCACACACATTCTGAACACAGGACTTTAACGTGCAGCAGAGTATTTTGCTGTCGTGCCTCCTCGCACCGTGCAGTTCCCCGCTGTCACCTGCAGGGGGCGTTGGATGGCGTGTCCAGGTGGCCGTGACGTCACCCGGGCTTTAGGTGCCGTGCGCTCGAGCCTCTCCGGGTCTCCTCAGTGCTGCTGGAGGAGGACAGGAGCGGACAAACACAATTTGTTTACAAGTCAACTATGGATGTGTTCATTGCCTGTGGATGATGTGTTCGGAGCGCATTTGAAAAGGTAGGAATTTTTATGATTTTTTAAAATGTGCACGGAGGAAGGACAGTTTTTATTGAGGTGGTTTCTTATTTGCTGTGTTAAAACTGCATTTTTATATCAGTGGCGCTCATTTTGTCTGGTGAGCTCATAAAGTTACCCTTACGGGCTCTCTGGAGGAGAAGTTGTTTCATTTATTGGTGTTTTTTTTTTTTGCACACTTCACGGTAATAACATGCAACGCAAAACATATGTGCCGTGCAAAAGAGGAAGAAAACTAAGGTGGCTTATTCCCAACAGAATTATTTCAAATACAATCAAGTAATTAAAAAAACACTCGATTCACAAACATGACTGTGCATTTTCCCTCTATAACCAATAATCGCTGAATGATACTGTTGCAGCAGCAGGATTTTCTTAAGGGTAAATAATAGATATCTTCCTGCAAACATGCAATGTCTGTATTCTGTCCGAAGGCAGCTGTTTGATGGGTATCAGGATGTCAACAACAACCGGATTAGTGCTGCTGCTGCAGTCGTCGCAGACAGAGTGAATACATATCATCCATCCGCTGCATTGGAATCAATCTGCCCCAAGAAAAGCCTTTCAGGTTTTAGCAGCCTTAAGAGGATTAGGCTCTAGATAACCTCAGCCACCCAATTAGCTGTTGTTTGGCTCCGTAATGTGGCACTGAAAGAACGCCCAAGATGTGTATTGTTTTATGTAATCAGAAGAGAAGTTACTCAAGTATGCAGGCTTGGATTAATTGAATGGGGGGGGGAAGTTTGCTTACAGTAAAGTCATAAATCTCAGCTGCAAACAGGAAGTCCCATGTTGATAAGATTAAATAACATCAAGCACTCCTGCTGATAATCATCAATATCTATTCTTTTGTGTCCCTCAGATGACACATTCCTTAAGCACCCATTGTCTTCAAATTAAATGTTAACTCTGTGCTATGTGTGTGTTTTGATAAGGTCTGCCTCTGAGGACAGGGAGCAAATGCCAATCTGCTGAAGAAAAAAGGATTAAATCAGGAATCTGTCACCTCACCTAAGTAGGTGTGAGTTGCTGGCTGCAGTCATGGGGAACCAGCTGACTGATATGGCTCCGAACACGCCGTCGTTCCTGCCAAACTTCCAGTCTCTGCACGTGGTGGTTATCGGGCTCGACTCCGCCGGCAAAACCTCTCTGCTCTACCGGCTCAAACTGAAGGAGTTTGTGAAAACCATCCCCACCAAGGGCTTCAACACGGAGAAGATCAAGGTGGCTGTGGGGACGTCCCGGACCATAAACTTCCAGGTGTGGGATGTGGGAGGTCAGGAGAAGCTGCGCCCGCTGTGGAAGTCTTACACCCGGCGGACAGACGGGATGGTGTTTGTGGTGGACTCCACTGAGCAGGAGCGGATGGAGGAGGCCAAAGTGGAGCTCCACAAGATCACCCGCACCTCAGAGAACCAGGGGGTCCCCGTGCTCATCCTGGCCAACAAACAGGACCTGGATTCGGCCTCGTCTGTCAGCGAGGTGGAGAAGCTGCTTTCTGTCCACGAACTGAGCACGTACACGCTGCATCACGTGCAAAGCTGCAGCGCCGTGGACGGTCAGGGACTCCAGCCGGGCCTGGAGAAACTTTATGAGATGATCGTGAAGAGGAAGAAGATGGTGAAGCACAACAGGAACAGAAAGAGATGAACTCTTGGCTCACACTGTGGACCTTATTAGATTTATCCACTGTTGAGACACTTCCAAGCTTAATGGTCCCTTTTAATGGGGGAGCGATTTGTGCCAACAAAACAACAATTACACACGGCCTTAGGGTCAGGAGAAATGGATTTGCTCATAACAACTGAAGCAGTATTGACACATTATTTGTTCTGCAATCGTGCAGCTGCCCTTTGAAAGCTTAAGTTATAGATTTTTAAAGGGAACCTCGCTAGCAGTTAGTCTTCACTAAGTGCTTTTCTACACTTGTTTTAAAGAAGAATTCTTTTTCAATGTTTGCCTGTTAACTGTGGGACTAATATATGGACTCATTTGCATCCACGTGGCGGTATGAGGGGAAGAGAACTATAAAATAGATTTTAAAATATCCTTATAATCCTTCACAAGCTTGCACAGATTCTGCCCCACTGAATCGCTGTTTTTGTTCCACAGACGCTTCCCCCGAAATATTTATTCCACATTTTTGTGTTTGTGTTGGACAGAGGGACTTTTGTGTCTTTCTGTGACTTTTTTGTAAATTATATTAAAAATGAAACACAGTCAGTGGTGGCGGAGCACCAAATGATATTAACTTTCAATGCCATGGAACCAGTAATCCTAAGTGCATTCTCTTCATGGCCACAGAGGTTAAGTTTCAGTTACTATAACAATAGTGTTTATACAAATTGTACATTTTTGTAACACTAAAGACTTAATAAATCTAAGCACTGTACAGAACATTCATTGCTTTCCTTGTAGTTAATAGGAGTGAATGAGGGAACACCATCATGGTTTAATATTAAAACATTGAGCCTAATGTATCTACAGACATCTGTTCTCTAAACGTACAATATGTCATTGCTGCCGCTAGGGGGGTCTCTCACATCAAAGCAATAACAAAAGACGAAGTTTGATGGGGTTGTGATCATGGGATCATGGTAGTTGTTATCTCCGTTCAAGAGGTTTCTAGCGGGAGCCGGATTATCTGCAGAGGTCTCCTCCCCTCCAAAACAAACAGATCTGTTAATGAAACCAGTGATAACGATGATAGAGAATAAAGCAGTTTCACTTTTCACTCTCATTTGGCAGACGAAGGAGGTCCCTGCCAGCCGAAATGCTGTTAACATTAGCTCAGCTTGTTTCTCTAATAACTTAAGATCCAGATGTTTGATGACTTCCTGAAATCCTTCAAATATAGTGTTAAAAACAACCAAGATTTAAGAAATGTATCATAAAAAAGTAGCTTAAAACTGGATAAAATGTCAACTTATAAGAGCTTCAGGCAGACAACCACAACACGGACACAAAGGGGAAATGGCGCCACTGACGCGACCGATCAAACGCACTGTTTCTGGAATAAAATGACAGATTGCTCTAGTTTGAACACTATTGGAAACATTTGGCATAATGTAACAACTCAAAATTATTATCATTAGAATTTTTACAAGAAGCATAAAGGGATCTATAACTTATTTTCATTAATGAATCAATGACAATAAATAACTTTGAATCCATATTATAGCTTTAAAAAGCTGCTATAATCAATACTTTTATATTAACAAAAACAATCTTAAGTTAAATCTTGTGACACAATTATCACCCGACTTTGCATTTCCTCTGTGGAGCGTTTTAGTGTTTTTCAACTCATTGTTTTGGTTTTTCAGCCCCGACTTTACTGTTTTGGTTCATTCTCACCGCTCCTTTTTTTGTGTCGATTGCAGCAGGCAGCTGTTTTTAGTGAAAAAGCTCTGAAAAACCCACTGTGCTCAGGACCAAACTGCAGACAGACGAAGATAGCGACTATCGGGTGAATGTAGTGCAGCATTTGCAGCTATAGAGCCCCTTCCCTTCGGAGTTGGCAGAGACCAAAAGCAGAGCTAAAAGGATTGCACAAACACGACTCCAAATGAATGCAAAAACAATGGATGTGTAAATAGTAAACTATTTGCTAAAAAGTTCACTATATCAGCCTAAAAGGTAAAAATATAGCTAGCAAAAGTGGCCCAAAACTCAGCTGTTGCATTTTTACATTTTCATATGATCTAAAACTGACATTTCTTTGATTATAAAACCACTTTCATTCAAAATTTGAAGTCTGGAGTTGTGACCCTCCTCCCTTATTGGTGGCTGAATCAGCAAATGAGGCTGTCAGAAAGCGGGAGTCCACTCCTCCTCCCCCACACAAGCCAAAACAATCCATTCACTTCCATTCTAGTCTGCCAGCTGCTGACATTGTAATTGCATCAATTAGTGGTGAGGTGGTTCAGAGGTGAGGTGCTCCAGTCCTTTCGTGTGCTCATGTTGGATTAAGCCACCTGAGGCCATCAGCAGCATACTGTAACTGTAACTGCTTTACTGTACCTCTGGTACACTGACTTCCACACCAAAAAAGATGAAGAACACAGTTAAATTTGTAGCTGTACTTTGGTGTCCCAAAACTGTCTTTTTTCCCCAGAGAAATATCACTGTATGTCTGGAAACAAAACACAATCTTATCATTATTCTTATTTCACTTTTGTGTTTTTTGAGAATAATTCATCACACAAACGTCCACACAGGAAGTGGCTGATCATTGTTGCATTTCTAATTTTTCTTTTTGTAGATATTTTTTGGGGGCTTTTTGCCTTTATTTGACAGGAAAGCTGAAGATAGACAGGAAAGGGGGAGAGAGAGGGGATGAGACACAGCAAAGAGCCACAGGTTGGATTCCAACCCATTGCTGCTGCAGCGAGGGCTCAGCCTTTGTACAAGGGGAGCCAGCTCTGCTGGTCCACCAGGTTGCCCTGCATTTACTATTTTTTGAGGTTATTAGAACAGCTTATTTACAATGTGTCATGTAACAGTCCATTTTCATTGCATGACCAGTAGAAACCATTAAACCTACTCTTGGAAATTATGAGTGTTCTCAATTAAGGGTTTT
>NW_023339651.1:3858657-3858781 GCF_004916995.1 Morone saxatilis | reverse complement strand
ATCCACTTGCTTTTCCACAAATCTCTTAGGTTGCCACTCAAATATATTACACAACAAATACAAGGTTCAGTCTACAGGTCACACATTGGTGACCTGAATACCAACTGTGTGTGTGTATGTGTGT
>NW_023339651.1:3857666-3858614 GCF_004916995.1 Morone saxatilis | reverse complement strand
TGTGTGTGTGTGTGTGCTCCTTTCGCTCGACATGATGAGATAATGACGTGTTACCTACTCAGATGCCTCCTTCTGTTCAGTGTTCTTTAATGCTGAATGTCAAAGCAGACATAAATGCATGCGCATATGATGTGACAAGAGACCTACGCACCCAAGCACATACGCACGTCTTGACTTTTGCGACCTCACCGACGCCAGTATTAACAACGGTGAGCTCATTAAAACTTTCAAGGATGTCTTTTGCAGAATCATCTTGACACAGCAGCTGGTCCCTGAATAAATTAGCATCATGATGTGGTGTTTTCTACAGCTGAGACACACTGTGGGCATGTGGAGGCATCGATCAGCCAACGAGAAACATTATGCGGCTGAGATTCTCTGCCCAGAGTAAAAGGTATAGAAGACACTGGACTGCATGCAGCTAAGGAAAGGTGCTGTCACACTGACATTATACTGCACACTTGATTGACTTGCTGATTAGGAGCCGTGATCCCTCCACTGGGGCGAAAAACCATGGGGGGGGCTGCATGTGCATCTTCTTTTTTTTTTTAAATTTTGCATGTTTCTGTCTCTGTTACTGTCTGTGTCCCCATCTTGCCACTTCTGTTTTCGGTGTAATGAGTGGCTGGCTAGAAACACGAAAGAGGGAAGCCTTGGGGAGTATGTGTCAAAAACACACATTTTCTGTCAGTCAACCCAAGGACACAGACAACCCTAATGTTTCTTCCTGTTCTCCTCAAAAAACATGCTGCTGTCACTGTGCCAGTTGTGAAACACGAGTTACATTGTACTATAAGCATTATTCAGAAACCCCATTTGTCTGACAGACTGTTATTATTATTATTCTGAAGACCTGTTGTTCCGAAAATACACAGTCTGGTATCAACCAACGAACAAAAGGTAACTGATGTAACTAACATGCTGATTTGAACCCAAACCATGATCTTC
>NW_023339651.1:3845344-3857660 GCF_004916995.1 Morone saxatilis | reverse complement strand
GAGTGCCTAAACCTAACCAAACTTTGACTGTTTCACAATGTTAGCAACGTGTTGTTTCGATAATGACCAAGGTCACCTGACTTCGTCCCTACCTGCACATCCAAAACTTTCGAAAAATGGGCCTTCGGCAATGCAGATATGTTATTTAGATAACAGGATGTCAGCATGCTAACATACCTGCATGTATAACATTTACCATGTTTACCATCTTGGTTTAGGGTGTTAGCATATTTGCTAATTAGCACTAAGCAGCACTCAAAGTACAGCAGAGTCTACCCATTGCAGGTATTTAGTCTTCAACCAAAGTGCTGGACAAACTGAAAATTCGACCTGATAATGGTGGTGGTAGAACAAATTCATCCCGAGGGGTACATGAATGTCAGCGCCAAAATGCAAAGCTGTCCTGTGCTCTAGTTGTTGAGACATTTCACTTCTCATGATAGCACTAGATAAAACAGCAGGCGATCACCAAACTCATTCAGATTCATCCTCTGGGAACCATGCATGACAGAGGCAATTTCATGGCAATCCATCTGGTAGTTGTTGACTCGCAACCCGACTCATCTACATCGGCATTTATAGAGCCAGGTCGCTAGCATGGCTAAAAACAAACCAGTGACTGCGAGGGGCACAGCGATTAAACGAAGTTACAAAATATCCGAATAAATAACAACAGAGCAATAATGCTCCTCTGCTGTCTCTTTATAGCCCCTATGATGAAAAGCAATAGGGTGCTGGGCACAAATCCAAGCCTCTTAACACATCCAACCCGGGGGCCTAGTCATAATTTTCCGTCACCATGGCAACCTGAAGTCAGCAGTCACTAAAGGGTGACCTGTGAGGGCAGCAGTGGGGGTCAAATTGCTTTTTGTGGCTGGATGTCCAATCCAGCTGAGGTTACTGACCGGGCAGGGAGATTAGAAAAAGAAGCTCAGATCAATACTAGACTCCTGAGATCACCAGCTCACACTATCTGTCCCTTTATCATTTTTTTTAAACTTTTTTTTTATCTCCCTTTATCCTTCTGTCTTTCTGTATTTAATCTTCTTGGGGTTTAAAGTTGTTGACATCCTCTGTTTTGTTTGCTTTTTCACTCTCCTCAGCCCTGTATTTGTTGGTATTGATGTCAATCTCTATGAAAATATCTCAGATTTCACACCAACTGGGTCTTTCTAGGAAATCGACCTTGTTGACATTGCTGCGGATGGAGGGGGGTGGTTTTGCAGCGGAGAGATGGTTGTTAGCGGCAGACACGGTGCACAGTGAAGGTCTTTTGACAGTTCAAAAGGGACAATGTTTGTGGGAGGGCAGGATTAGTTGCTTTAGCTTTTATTCCTGAAAGGTCGTAAAGCTGTCACTTGGCCTTCTTTTAGAGCCGGACCTGTACCATTGAATGGATGGGGAGGGATTGCGAGGGAAACTGAAGCTTGACTTCACTACATAGAGCAGCCTTTCACCCTGTGGGCTATAAGTGAAGAAAGAACAAACACCAGGGCTGTATTTCTTAGTTGCAAAAAAGACAATGTCACAGCGGGTGGGGTTTCGGAGTTTGAGTGTTTTTAAATCGTCTTTACCTCTGAGGTGACCCTGCACCAAAACACATGGACATAATAATCTTTTTTATTCATCCCTTGCCATCAGATAAAAGACAGTAATCACTTTTATTTTGTTTCTGAATGAATTGTATCACTTCAGGGGTCAGGGTTACTCATATTCACAAATACACTTGTTTCCCTGCAGACTCTGAGTCGGGGATGATTCATTACTCGTGGGAACCATGAGGAAATTATGGGCCACATGTTTACTGTGATTTAAATTTTATGGCCAAACTTTTCCATAACTTGTTCAGCTGCAGGGGGGGTATAAATATGACTTCATGGATGATTTCATGCTTCCACACAGACTCTCAAAGGGTCCAGATTAAATCACTTTTCAAGAACAATCTCTTCTTGATGCACAGTTCTCATGAAGGGCTGCACAATGGCGTCATTTTAAAACATATTAAATCACACTGCTGTTGTGTTTTGGATTATTACACAGGATCGATTACACTCCAGTTTGGAAGTTGCAAGGTTTTATGATGTATATTATTTTGTCTTAACAATTAATCCAGTGTAGACTCTACTGTACTGGATCTACCCCTGATCCCACACTAGGATTACACACAAACCCATCTGGCACATGCTAGCTAGCAGGGTGTAGGTTTGCCCAGTGGCCACTGAACACCGGCTCTTATTAATCCCGACTATTAATGCTGTTTACAAGCACACAGACCTCTGAGCTGCAACCCAGATAGCTGTGGAACAGACATGCTGTGAGGTGCTATATCAAGATCAGGGCTGTTTATTTGTGTCAACCTGGCAGTGGGTGGATCTGGGAATGTGCTGACTTGGGAATTACGTGGCTTGATTTAATGTGATAGAGTGAGACATAAATAATTGGCACTGATAAAGATAGACTCAGAGAACACAACTGTGACTCTTTGCAACAGTAGACGCAGTGAGAAGACAAGGATGAGTATTTAGTCTGTTAAAATAGAATACATTTATTTAAAGCAGATATAATCCATATTTTTAATAACAACTTGTCAAATGACGAGGGGTAGCTAATAGTTTGAACCTACAAGAAATGATCTATTACCTGAATCTACAACTCCTCTCAGCTTTACAAGGTTTTATAGTTATAGTTTCACCTCATTGTTAAGCTGAACAGATTGCAACAATGATTGTTCTCATAGAGTTGTTTCCAGCTGCATAGAAAAAAACCTGTCTGTTTCGGACCAAACAGCAGACAGACACGGTTAGCGACTAGCTGGTGAACATAGTTGAGCATTTAGCAGCTAAAGAGACAGATATTTCCCTAAAGAGTTGGTGGAGACCAAAAAGAGAGTTACATTTTATTTATATTGCCCAAAATCATAAATCCCATTTGCCTCAGTGGGATTTACAATCTGTTTAACATTACATTTCACCCTCTGTCATTAGATCCTCAATTTGAGTAAAGAAAAACTCCCTCAAAGAAAGCTTTTAACAGTGAAAATATGGAAGAAACCTCAAGAAAAGCTTCAGAGAAGGGATCCCTCTCCCAGGACAGACAGGCATGCAATATGTAAATTTGTACAGAGCAAACCAACAAAGTCACATTACATACACATTTTGATACATGCAGAATGTTAAAATGTTAAGAATGTGGATCCAGGAAGAGATTGAAACAACTTAGATAGATATACTTTATTTATCCCCGAAGCCGAAGGGAAATTATAATGTTATAAGAGTCAATTATAAATAGAAAGAATAAAATATATATAATAATAAATATAAAGAACTTCAGATGTCGCCAATTGAGACGTACGACCTAGAACATCTGGAAGAGGACAGGTCACCAAATGGATCAGCAAAAAAATCGCAGTATATTTTGATATAAACAAAAATCAAATATTGCAGGTTTAAGTAGCCTTTTATGTCTGTTTCCTTTAATTTTTAATTAAAAATGTTCTGATTGGGTTCATTATTTTGCTCACTGATTTCTTTCTTAGGCCACACAATATTCCGACAATAAATATATTTCCCTTTAAGTGTAGTGGAGTAGAAGTAGGCCTAGAAAATGCAAATACTCAAGTACAAGTGTCTCAAAACACTTAACCAAAGTACTTGACTAAATGCACTTAGTTTAATGTTTATCAGGGAATAGCCAATGTGTCAATGAGTGACTGATTTTGGACACAACTAACGCCTCAACCTGACTCACATTAACACACAGTTTGTACCTTGTGAATGCACTGAATTGAACCACAGCTGCGTCTAAAGAAAAGATGACTCAACCCACTGCAAAACACACACTCCATCTTTGAGCCCGTACTGTCTCTCCCCACGTGGCTTTTGTTGACACTGCGTCCTGCCTGGCAGATCAAAATCAGAACTCCATCAAGTGTGGGACCCCCGTGCTGTGGCTCTCCCCGGGATGCAGGACGTCGGGGTTAGGGTTTTGTTCGGCCTTGTACAGATAGAAAGAACACGTGTGAGTGAGGCTGCACGTGAGCCGTGGTGCTCGTGGCAAAACAAATCATCCTGGACTGACCGTTTGTAATGGGAAGGTTTTTCTCTGTGCTTTTGATGGGGAGCAATGATCACCGATAAAGAGTGGTTGGTCATGCACATCTTTTATCTTGCTGGTGTTACTCCTTTACTTGTTTCCTTTTCTTTGGACAAAAGAGGGAGTGTAAGTAGTAAAACAAAAATAATTGCTTAAGATTATCTCCTTGCGGGGATAAACCAGGAAAAATACCAGCTTTCTGAATTATAAACAAATGAGGGGGAGTTTTCAGTACAATATAATTCATTTTGTCCTTTACAGTAAATTTTAAATAACAAAAATGCCTGATTGTTTCTAGAACCATAAGGCAGAAGAGGTACTTCATCTAATAACAAAGGCTAAATAATGCTTATTTCTTATTTTTAACCTTTCAGATTAAATTAGCTTTTATCAGAAAACTCAGTTAAAGAATAACTAGTGACTCTAATTATGTTTGTACAATGGACTGAAAACTGTGTTGTGGAGTAGAACCCAGGAATCTTCACCAAGGCTGTGAAGAGGAACCCATGCGGATCAGATCTGGTATTTGGGGCTTGATCTTCCAAATGAGGTGCCCATAGTGGCCTTTTTGTTTATCCCAGCCCGTGCTCTGGTCTTTCACAAGCCACCACAGCATTCCTTTTGTTGCTTTCTTGTGTTGTTTTTATCAAAGATTTCACTGTTCGAGAGTCTGAGGTTGGCCAGAATGTCAGACCACCACTCCAAGCCAGGCTACTACTCAACAGGCATCATGCTTGGATAAAGACTCTGCTATGGAGGCTTTTATTGAGGACCAGCGGTAAAATCCCAGTCCTCAAGTGGCCATGACTACACAGGACAACCCAACCAAAAGTGCTGATTTGACAACAGTGAGTTCATTTCCACAAGGAGATGTGGTCATTCACTTAAAACTATATCGACCTGATTCAAATTAGTTCCTAATGCACCAAGAGCAGCTGGCTGTAAAATGATTTGCAGTTTCCATTTGCTCATATTTTGGCCTGATCTGCACTTTTTTCAGCTTGTTTGAGAGGCCGGTGCCCTAGTTTGTACTGTATATCCCTGGTGCACCACAAGTAGACAAAAAAGGATTAAACTAATGTTTCAAAGACAAATCTCTCTAAAATGCTGAAATTATTTTACTTTATTTGACCTTTTTTATCATCTCAACCACATTTTGCCACGGCAGTTCCATTATAGCCTAGAGTAATTTATTTCAAAGGTTCTGGTATGTAACATTTAGGAAGAGCTATTAACAGAAAGGGAACATAACATTAATAGGTATGTTTCCATTAGTGTATAATCACCTGAGACCTCTTCCACGGAGTCTGCCATGTTGAGCTGCCATGTTTCTACAGTAGCCCAGAATGGACAAACCACACACTGACTGTAGATGGAGCCTTTCACGTTTTTAGCGAGTTTGGGGGCCACCGTAGTCTACCCACCATGCTTTAAAGGGGAGTGTGAGGCGAGGAGCATTCAGTGGGTTACAATCTGCAACCTTACAGCTATATATGCCACTAAATCCTACACACTGGGCCTTTAAATGCTAAATTATGCACAGAATAAATGTTATAAGGACCAATGATAACAGGATAAAGCACTGGATACTATTTCTTGTAACATTTCACAGGTTCTCCTGTGTTTTCATCTTAACCCCGTTTGTTTCCTGGCCCCTTTTTTTTTGTCGTTTGTGTGTACTTTTTATAATCCCTTTCAACTGTTTATGTGTTCCTGTACTTGTCTCTACATGTTTCTTAACAAACTTAATGCACAATAAAAGAAAGACATTAAAAGAGAGTACAATTTAAAGGGTTAGTTTGGATTTTTTGAAAGGACACATCACCACTCACAAAATGTACCACACAAGCTTCACAGACAGGAAAACCTGCACACACTGTCCCACTGCAACAGACAACCACTTTCTGTTCTGCACACCAGTTGGTCGGTTTTGGTCGAAGGTCATGGGAGAGCAGTCTGAGATCATCAGCCTCGGCATCCCCCTCTCTCCTTCCATCTGTCTCTTAGGTGATCTCTCCTCACTCACAGTCCCACGACAAAGACGAAACTTTCATCTTAATAGCATTAACTTAGAAGAAAGAAGACTAAGAAAACCATATTACTCAAGTGAAAAGACAGAACTAAACTATCCATAAACGACTGGCTCAGTTTGTTAGCAGGTCATGCAAAACTTGAAAAGCTCACACCCTAAAAGACAATCTGATCCCTTACCTTATGTAACGTTGCTGTACATCAAGAGCATTGTACCTGTTTGTTTAACCACATGTCTGCTGACCCCCTGTGTGCATAGGTGAAACACACAGTCCTCCAGCATGGCGTTAATCCTGTTAGACTGACCTAAAGCTGGGAGTGTTGCCAGGAATCACCAGCGGAATGAGACCAGCAGGTCACCAATAGCCTTAAGTCCCGTCTAGACAGGAGAGTAATGGATGGTAACACCCTGCATGTGCAGACAGATGCCCTGCCAAATGATTAAGAAATTATGTGTGAAAGAGTCAAGCTCTCCTGCTTGATAGATTAATGCAAAAGGAACATTTTATGCCCTATGCTATCAGTTAAAGGTGACATATCCTTTTCTCAGTGGCTGTGCACATATATATCAGTCCCTCCAGGAAGTTGTGATTGCAACAGTTAATGCAAATTCAACCAATCCCTGTTAATTCTGTGTAACCTTCAGTTTCCCGTGCAAAACGTGGTTCCAGTGAGAATAAAATCACTTGTAGTTTGGTGACATCGGGCTCAAGTTGCCTATTTTATTGCTATTTTCACTTTTCCCCGCAATTTTATGACCCAAAAAATGCCTAAACCACAGCAACATGCATCACAAGTTTTTAGAACAGCTGCCATTAAATTAGGCATTTTAGGCTGCAACAATCCCCAAAAAAGTGAAGTGAAATCCTGGAAGCACTAAAATTATGAAAACATATTGTGATTGTGTGTGATTTTAAAGGCTATCTCCCTCGGTTAGTTTTTGGTTTGCCTCCCAGTTATAAGTAAAGTAAATTGAAGTCGAAATACGTGTGCTGGCATGTTTCTCTCATTAGTCACTTGCTAGTTGAATGTCAAAGCTAAGTATGGAAACTGTTCTGTTGTCAGATGCGCAGACTAGCATTCATTTCTACATCAGCTTGTAGAAACATGGCGGACTCCATGGAAGAGGACCCTCTCCTTCTGTAGATAAATGGCTCATTCTAGGTAACTACAGTGTTTCTGGTTATTCAGGGATTATTACGACTAGAATGAAAACAGTACGCTGATGATATGTATATTGCCATTTCCTGCCGAACACATCCTCCGTAAGTGTGTTACACCACTCACCTTTAACGTACCAACCAATTATTTCCGTAAGAAAGGACCACAGTAAACAAATGCCAGAATATATTGTATATATTGTAGAGCCTGAGAAATCATCAGCATCAGACAATTTCCTTATTTTTCCACCTTTCCTGATCAATTTCAGCTGTACATTGATGATGAAGAGAAGAGTAAAAAAAATGTGCAATGTCCATCATTTCCACCATTATTTTTTCACATGGTGCAATGTGGTGAAATGCAGAGTTGCACGAGTAGTTTACATCTTACTTAACTGAGCGGGCAGCTTTATTTATTTATTTTAGAATGACACCCGGGTGCACACTTGAAACCATCACACCATTTCCAAGGAAATGAGGAGGGGGGCACAACCGTTGTGCTTTTCTTTGTCTTTTGCCTGAGACACCCGCTCTTCCATTACTATAATAGGAGAGGAGAAGGAGCAAAGTAAATGGAAAGTCATTGTGTGAATGCTTTTTGGAATATGTCCCATGGCACACATTTAAATCACCCTAAATGGAGCATCCAATGATCTGTAACTGTGCAGAGGAGATTGACTCAAACAGCTTCCGCCTGCCCTCTTTCATTAGGAACTTATTAAACCTGAATGGAAACTCGGAGAGTGCGACAGTAAAAAAAAAAAAGCCTCAGGCTTCAGTTGAATGCGACTAAATACCCTGTCATTCTGTCAAGGACGCACTGCAATTTTAGGGAAATGCAGAGTATTTGAGACTACAATGTGGCAACTTGCTTTTGCATATTAAGGCAGGAGGCCATTCCATTCATTATTCACCAGCTGTGTTTTATCTGTGTTAAAGCACACATGCTGGGATTTAGAACAGTTGGGTAAAAAAAACAGCAGGTTAGCAGGGAAATATGAATATCTAAATATTTGTTAAGGATAAGGAGAATGAATTTTACACCCAGATCTAATATTTTTATTTTTTATTTAAACATTGAGAGCCACACGATCAGTGTCACATAAAAATGTTCCATTCCTAGAAGCAGCACAGGGCGAAAAGCAGCGCTTTCTCGTCACTGTCAGATGCAATGTAAAGCTCACAGCTCAGCATGTGTCATGGGACAACAGCTCAGAAGGTGAAGCGGGCATGAGGAGGACAGAGGAAGTGTGTATCGTATTACTGGATGAGTTGCGTGGTGGTCTGTGCACAGGGGCAGAGATGACAGGCAGAGGCCAGCAATGACACACGGTGCATATGCTCTCTTGACAGCCTCAGACACTGCAATGCAGAAAGAGAGAGAGGGAGAGAGGGGGAGGACACAATTACAGGTGCACGCTGACACCGATAACTCTCATTCTGTGGTGTAAAATGACTATCATTAGACAATCTCACACTGACATGATTGAATGGATATTACCAATGCATGAATAGTTCCCAGGTAATTTCCACACACTGGGAGGAGAGATGTGCTTGTTCAGCTGACGACAAGCACATTTACAGTATGAGGGCTTTTACAGACAGATTTGAGTATTAAAATGATTACCTTCAGTTTGTCCTGGACAGAATATCTCAGAATCTCAAAGTTGCTCTTAAAGTCGTCCTACAAATCTCTTATTTCCTCATTTATTTTAACAGTGGGTCATGTTTAAAGTTTACAAAGATGGCAGGCTACATTTGTGAGAAAATGTGTATAAAATGATGCAAAAGTAATAGAGATATATAACCTTTTGGTAATATATATATATATATATATATATATATATATATGACACTGTGTTGAATACTGTAGGATATGGTATGCTACAGTATATTTAAAGGGCTTAACCAACAGTCCAAATGCCTTTAGAACAGTATTTCTTTGCAGACTTTGCCCACCTCGATTAATCCAACATAAAAGAAACAAACTGCTGCAAGAAAATAGTTTCAATACATTAAATTACACCAGAACAGATGACAAAGAAAACTGAGAAAACAGACAGTTTGGGTGAACCTTTGCAGCAAGTGTGTGTAACTGTAGCATGTAGCCTATTGATACAGAACAGTTTAAAGTCAATCACATACACAGTAGTTCAGTTAAATCACAAGCACACAGATGCTGCAAAGAATTCAAGCAATAAAAAGCAATGAGACAATACAAACTATATACAACAAAAAAGGGGCTAAGAGGGAAGATATTATTCGCCGATGTATATCGCTTACAGTAAACACAAAGAGGTTTAAAAAAGAAGGCTTCCCTATGTTATGTTTCCAGTCTTTATGCTATAGCTTTAAATCGAACTCTCGCCAAGAAAGTAAATAAGCACGTTTCCTGAAACACTTAAGTATTCTTTTAAGAATGATATTAGCAATCCAGGAAGGATAGATTTCCCACATAATCAATAAGGAGAAACCAGATTTTCAATTTGAGGGCACGCCACAACCCCATTGATCCATTCTATGGAGGTGGGAAGCCACAAAAAATCATATATAAAACACAGTAAAACACTATTTTAAAGTAAAGGAGATCTGAAGTTACAGTTTAATACCTGTACTCCTGTAATCCCATTGGAAGCTGCTGTTTGACTCTCACTTCAGCCTCCGTATGGCAGCATTTAACATGATTAACACTGATTAACTAAATTGTTTGACCAAGCTATTTTGGGATTACTTGATTAGAAAAAGATGATTATATTGTTGTAAATAATCCCCTACAACGGGCTACTTTTGCTACAGTTAGAGTAAAACTAGAAGTGCTTTCATGGAAAATGGTCAAAACATTGGGCAATAATATTACACCAGCATGTAAATGGCTAATTAAAAGCTGAAATAAGTATAAAAAAAAACAGGAATGCTTTTTACACCATTAGTGACAATAGCCCATGTGCATAATATGCAATATCAATGTATTATAAGACGCAGAGGCACTGGGCCATTACACATAAATGATAACTGGTATATGGCACAGTTTGGTTTGGAGCAAATTCATTTATTAATATTGAGTGTACTACTGACTGAATTTAATGCATTTTTAGCCAATAGGAAGACAAGAGTGTCTCCTGTGAGGCCCATGGCTTACAACTTGCCTTCCGGCAGGAATCGGGGCCGCTCAGGGAACAAGAGTCAGTCTTTCACTCTGCACCAAGAAACAAACATCAGGCTCATGTTTTTATCCCAGAAGTAGGTTGCTTCCTCTAATCTGCCCAGTAACAGTTATGCAGTGTGCATATGTATGTTACAGTATCGCGTGTGTGTGTGTGTGTGTGTGTGGAGTTTGGATGTGTGCAAGCATGCATAAGTGTGCGTGTTTGCATGTGCAGCCAACAGTGAGTGGGCTGAGGGGGGTGGAGGAGGAGGAAGAGTAGGAGGAGGCCAGTGGTAAAAGCTTCAACAAAAGCTAAAGATAGCACAGTGCTTGCAGTCACTCAATGAAGCTTAGCTTTCCCTGTCAAGGTCACACACACACACACACACACACACACACAAAGTAAAAGTAAGACAACTACGTTTGAGCGTTTGTGGGATAACGTACAATATTGTCCATAATGCATTCTGATGGAAATGTGCCAAAGGAATATTTAAGATATCAGACAGAGTTTAATATTCTGCAGTCTGCAAAATCAGTTGTGTTCACTACTACTGAATGTAGTATGTAAATTATGCAAGCTATGCCAGTTTGTTAACATTTGTAGTCAGATAAAAAAAACTACCAACAAATACTCTTCTAGAATAACATTTATTCACCATTTTATTTCAATATAACTGTATTGTACAATTATACATATATATACATATATATTTTCCTAGTATACACTTTGTTAAGATTATATTGCACATGTACTGTGCAATTATACCCATATATAGTCTCTCTCTAAATATCCTTAAGTTTATAGCCTATATTTCCTTTATCTTACACTTACACGAACCCTAACCTGCTGTATATGTTTTGTTCTGTGCAATTATAGTTATTTTTAAACTTGCAACTACCTCCTGCCTGTATTCACTTTAATCCTTCAACATTGTTTTTAGTATAATGCTGAGCAATATTCTGTCTGTAAAAGGTGTTTATAGTGTCCATAGACGCTTATTTTCTTGTACATCTTGTATTTTTTTATTTATTTCTATTTTATGTGTATTTTATGATCTATTGAGTTGGGTTTTATCTTGACTCGCTGTAACAAGTGAATTTCCCTGGTGTGGGATAAATAAAGTCTCTCTCCTCTCCTCTCCTCTCCTCTCCTCACCTAAATTATATTTACTCAACATTACAAACTACAGATTGGTGATGCCGCTGGGCTTCAGAACAGCTTTCGTGCTTCATGGCAAAGAAATCTGCTGGGATAAACACAATTCTCCCAAAACTTATTATCTCATCATAAAAGAACACTCCAAATCTCCCATGTGGTGGTGTTCAGTCGAGTTTAGGTGACAGTGACGGCCAAAGCATATGATTGACATAATTTTCATATTGATTAAAACATCCCTGAATTTGTCACCTGTCTGCATGTCTGATATTGTTTTACATTATTATACATGTAAACTTGAAAAAGTGTTAAAACTGCATTTCTCTGTACAAAAGTTGATACTATATGTTATGTGTATGATTGTGGGTTTGTTTATCCATCACAACATCCCTGCAAACCATCTAACCCTCTTTTGATTTATGATGGTGCAGAACACAACAATATGGCAGACTGCCTGGATTCATATCAGCGCTGTAGTGGTAGCAATAAATTTCAACTTCACACTAATCTTGACACAAGATCTTCAGTCAACCATGTCTGTAATCTGAGGTTTCTCAGGATTTAGAGCTTCCTGTTAGATGCAGTGGACTGGTCTGTGGCCTCACTACATCTTCCATCGCAAGGTGATGATCCAGAGGCTTAAAGACACTTGGCAGCATTTCCCCCCGACCAGCCTCATAGTTCCTCTAAATAGAGACGCCGTGAGTAGATTCTAATTGATCACATTTG
>NW_023339651.1:3834414-3845324 GCF_004916995.1 Morone saxatilis | reverse complement strand
GTGAGCATTAAGTGGTAAATTAGGCAGAAATTACATCAGCAGCAGCAGTGACACGTTGATCTACTTCCCTTCAGCCACATGTCAATACGTCTCGCCAACTCCATCCAGCTCACTAATAGCTTGGGTCCAAAGATAGAACTGAACTAATGGATATTGTCCAAAAGACTGCACACAGCCATGAGCTCAATCACACAGGCTAGTTAAAGCCTCTGAGGAACTCCATTTAGTAGATTTGTAGCTTTTCTGTGATCTTGGCGGCCATAACAACCAGCTCTCTTTAGAAATGGGGGAAAATGCTCATGTACCCAGGACAGGGTGATAAACCTCCGCTTACCTCTGACACACTTTTGCCTGCCTAATGCTGGAATCTGACTACATAACTACTTTTTTGTTTTGCTATGACATAAGATATCAAATTAATAAAATGTCCTCCATTTATGATGATTTCTTTTGGCTGGATGATTATGAAAAATTTGAACTTCAGGAACCATTTTCGTAGAGAATTTGGGGAGAGAAGGCAGAATATAAAACTGAGCTGTAAAATAATCTGTAATTTTGCGATGAAATTACATTTTTGACCACTACAAATGTACTATTGGTGTCTTGTAAAGCTATGAGGATTGGGCACTTTGTGTGCATGACATGAAAATAGAATAAAATCAATCACTACATGTGAGGTATTGGGCATGAAAATTAGTTTCTCACCTCTTCATGTCCCAACAAAAACACAAGTCTTTCACCTAGTTTCACAACTTTTAGGTGATTACAGTAACACTGCAAAAAAGGAATCTCAAGAAAGTAAAAAAAAAAGCCTTGTTTCTGGGAAATTAGTCTTATTTTGTCTAATATTAAAAATAATCTTGTCAAGCATGTTTTGCATTAGAAATGTAATCTCATTTTTAAAAAATATATCTAACTTTGTTAAGATGTCACTGGTTAAATCCAGCTCATTATTAGCTGTAATAATGGTTTGCATAATATCCCAGCAGAGGAAGATTATTTTTCATTTTTAAGAGAAAGACCACTTTATGCTGCACAAGAAATTGCTAAGATTTTTTTGCCTATTATTAATCTTAGATTATGTACACATTCTTAAATCAGCTCAACAAAGTGACCAAAATACTTATTTCGGAAAGTCTATCTTAAATAACTGAGTTTTTATTGCTTGTAATTTCTTATAGTTTTAAAGGCCCATTACAGTCTTTCAATGGTTAGATTTTTTAAAGAATTCTAGCCAAGCAAAACTGGCTTACCCCACTGGCAGAGTTTTTTTTGCTCAACAGAAGAATATTTGATTATACTTAATTTGGCTTGTTTCTAGAAGGGCTGTTTTTGCAGTTAAACCCTGGGTGCACAGAGCTCTTCCTGCAACTGTAAGCGAAGTCAAAGAGGAATGATGTTTTCAGTGAACCTGTAGCAATCTGACTACCACCCTCAGGCCAGGAACTTCAAATGAATCCAGCACAGTTGGATGTAAAAGAACATTGCTATTGAGCTAATCATGGGTTTTACAGAATTGTACAATATTGACGTTCTTGTTTGATGGTAGGATTAAATTAATCTCACTTGTGGGTTACTTTCTGTACGCTATATGTATGTATGCTGCGCACCCACAGACCTCTTTCTACCAAGTGGGAAGGAAAAAGACCTTCTTCGTTCCAGGTTCACTCTCATCCATAAAACTGCATCCAACATGTATATATATATATATATATACACAACATATATGGTTGTCTAATCTGACACACTGACCATCTCAAATGACACAAATGTATAGTGTGTAGTCTGATCCTGGTATAACGTGAACAAGAGGTCACAGAAAGGTCACCAAAATCATTAGAAACTGTCCCCCGGTCTCCTGGGGATATCCATACCAAATGTCATTACAATCTGACCAGTGCTTGTCAATGGCTTGCTCTTTTATCGAAGTGTGGACGTACTAACAAACCACCTGAAACAAGAGCTACTTTAATTCAACTCAATTCATTTTATGCTAAGCTAATCACCGGCTGGCTCTGGCTTTATATTTAGCGTACAGATCTGACTGTGGAAGCGATCTTCTACTATGGAAGCTCATTTCTGCAGATGTGACAAGAAAAATTAGGATTCTGTAAGTCATTGTAATGAGAAAGTTTATCAAAATAATGACTTTGTGATACTGTCTCTAAATCAATATTTTGACAAACTTTTTCATTATAAAGATCTACAGAATCCTTTTTTTCCCTATCACATTGGCGGAAACAGGCTTCCATTATATATCTAACCCAAATAAAGGAAATTACTTCTTTAAATAGTAAAATAAGTGACACTGTAAATACAATCTCCATTTATTGTATCTGGAGAATTAAGGCAAAACTAAATATTTGCTCAAATCCACACTCAAACATTACATTATTCAGACAAACAAATCAAACATGCAACAGCACATGAGCACACAGGCGATGTATATCCCAGGCAGCTTTTAAAAGCATGTAGCATGTAGTTGTGGATTTTCATGCTCCTATGTAACCAGATTATCAGAGTGCTGCTATGGGACAACACTCGAGTCACAGGGATATAAAATGCTTGATGGATCATAAAATATGATGTAACATAAAAAAGTAGTCAATTGTTCAACAAGTGAGTAACATAACAAATTCACACAGGGAAGCATCAATGAGTTCTATATCATCACAGTGGTGTCACCGGTTGTGGATTCACAGGAGTTTCCTCCATCAAGTGATAAGCATCCGAGGGCCTGTCAGCTCAGACAAACAGCTCTCCTTGTCTTTATACTCTCAGACTCTTTTCCTGGGGGTCATTATTCGATCCCGTCCAAACACTGATTACCTAAGACAACGTGGAGTGGCTGTGGTTATCACATTATCACCCTGTTGTTGAAATAGCGTTGAGCCTAATCACGGCTTGACAAAGAGGCCATTGTAAGTCAAACACAGACATGAGGGCTGTAAATCGCATTTCAGAGAGAGCAAGAAATCCTTCCCTCAAACACGCCGCTCTGCTCATAAGGCGAAGGTTTATTTGCGGTGGAGAGTGAGTACAAGAAGGAGAATGTTATCAGTTTTCCCAGATGTTAATGGGTTAAGCACTGTGCAGAGCCTTGTAATCACTGTAAGCTTGTACAGGGCAGCGCCTAATTGTTATTTCAGGGAGTTATGGAACAAAGTAGTTATAAAACTGTGAGATGGAGAGGGAGAATCCAGTCTTTTTTATAAGCTATCTGCATAATATGAAGGACCTTGCTAAATAATGCATTCCTGTGGCTTAATTTATAATGTTAATAATTCATGATTGGAGGGGAATGAGGCAAGAAGGGTAATACGGTTGCTCAGTCATCTTCAGAAGTGTAAAAATAGAGAACTGTGAGAGAACAGAGGATGAGAATTGTGGTCAAATGTATTTCGCACAAACATACACAAGTGTACTGCTTCCTTTAAATCTGAAAGGATTTCATCTGAAGGGGCCTGGCATTATATATGAATGGAGCACTGAACATAGAGGAGAGGACAGGTAGTTATAAGTCCTGCTGAGTGAGTCCTCCACTGTCTTAGTGGTCCTGTACCCAATAAACAGTGACTTTAAATTATAATTAAATGGTTGCTTTGTAATGTAGGTCACGCAGTTTGATGATTTGTGGTTTTGAATGAGTTGTCTCAACACATGAAGCTTAACATAAATTTAATCAGAATGAGTACTTTTTATATCATAATTTTGACTTTCTATCTCATAGTTTCGACTTTCTATTTCCTATTTATGACTTTCTATCTCATAATTATGTATCTTTATCTAATCATTTCAATTTTTAATCTCATAATTTTGAAATAACACAAGCATTTTTAATTATCAAGGTTAAGTTATCCTACTATACTCACAGGTTTTGAATCTTTGGGTTTTGGACTGTTGGTCAGACAAAATATAAATCATTTAAAGATGTGATTTCAGCTTTAGGACACTGTGTGGACATTGTTGGGAGATTGTAAAGACTAAATGAGAATAGAAAATAAAAGGCAAAGTAATCAATAATGAAAATAGTATCAGCTTTACAAAAATTCTCTTTGGTCTCTTTACCCTGTAAATAAAACATACAGTGTATACAGTCGGGTTTTGGTCTTTATTTGTGTTCTCTGTCTATTGAATTACTAAGATTTTGACCCATTTCATGTTCTTTTTTTTCCATTTGAAACCTGCTATATTTATTTTTTCAGTAAACTGCAGGCCTTCATTTTAGTTAACCGCTGAGGAAATACATAGCCAGACAAAAGCTTACTGCTTGACCAAGCAAAGCTCTGCATTTACAAGTCACATCAGGAACGAGCGCAGTGCCCGGACCGAAAACGACCTCCCCTGAAAGAAAAACACCCGAGGTCAAGACCTCATCTCTCAACTGCGAGATTAATGCGAGTGACCACCCAGAAGAGGCAAGGAGTGGTCAGCAAGGCCAGCTTCACCACTACAGTCCAAACAACAGACCAGAAAGGCACGTTTACACACAGATTCAATGCATAAATAAATGTATATGCAAACTGGAAAGCTGCCAAGTCAATTCACAAATAATACTGTACCTTTCACATAGTGGTTTTATTATTATCATCATACCCATACTTTAAATTCTTTGGTGATCTTTGCGCTACCCCAAGGCATCAGCATTCAGATTACACTCCTCTCCTGAAGTTTAATCAAGGTGGCCAGTCAGGCAGATGGTTATATCAATCACACTTCACAATCCTTGTTTTCCCCCTCCTATAGACACTTCCATTGTTATATATCCTCTGACACAAGACAAATAACCTTCTACTGACTGGCTACAAAAGCTTCTGGCTGAAGCTGGACCGAGCGGTGGTCACTGTGAATAAAAGGAGCTCAGATTGATTGAGACGCACTGATTCTGGTATGAAAAGAGCTCAGGGCTAAAAGGCACCACGTGCAGATATGCATTACAATAGAGAGAGCATGTAGAGAGGCAGCTTTAAATGATAGAGTACAGCACATGCAGAGACCATCTGGATAATTCAGCAAAAGGTTGCTGTTGGGTAGAGATCTTGTACGAAGAAAAATAACTGCTTTATATTTTAATGACTAGCTTTCCCTGAGTCTAGAAAAGGTTGAATATTTTCATGACCCTGAAAACAAACCTGGAAACTACCAGAACCTGTTGACCTGTGGCTAATGTGGACTTCTACTGATGTTTTCTTGGACAGTGATGAGAGTAATTTCATCGGGGGGATACTTGGTCGTAACGATTGAGAAAGGAAAAACCATTACTGCACGTTCCACCCACGCAGGTTTTGAGGAAGACTAAAGCCTCTGGATTGAGAATGACATGAAATGCTAATGTTTCTGCCCACTGGATGTGCTGGAGGAAAGGAATACCCCACATTAAAATGAATATGCATATCTATTCACATGTTGATACTGGGCCCACATTCAGTTTGCCCTGCCAGTATGTGTAGCTGATGAAAATGCAAACAAAACCTTTCCCCAATCAGAGCTGCTTTGAGGGAAAACCAGGTTTCAAATGTCTCCCTACCATCCAATCCACCAATATTAAAGAAAATCATGCATGGCCCTCAAATCCAAATTATAAATTAGCATTAAGAAGAGTCTAATACGTCATATTTTCTGTCAGCCCTTGCAAAACGCCAGTGATTCTCATCAATGCATATCAGTTTTTTCAAATCTACAAATTTTCATGTGGGGCAGTTTTCTGGGGGAACATCCCAGATACCCTGATTAGGAAGAGGTTATTGCTCTCAGCAGCCACTCACAGACTCCATGCGGGTTTTTCATATTAAGATAAAAGCTAATATCAGATATTTGTCAGAACAGGGTCATTTCAAATCAGATTTGAGCGTGCAGTGTAACTCCACTGCCTGTCACTGATAGCTGATTTGCAGACGGACTCAGGTGGTGGTCGTCCAATTAACTGGCCGTGCAGCATCATGATGCAGAATGAGGAAGGGAAACTGTCAATAAAAATGGTACTAAATCAATATTAAGTCTTGACTCCACTCAACCAGATGGGGCGATTGGTGGCCCGTATTGCCCAACCCCTCCATAATTTATCTATTCTGCATTTTTATGTTACATTATTGCTGCAATGCCTGCTGCTTTCCATTCTTGTTTTTTGAATGGGGAATAATAAAAAGAGCTCATTGGGTAGATTGTAATGTAAAACATCACACCTACTAAAAAGAAAATAGAATGGAAAATAATTAAAACGACTGCATTTAATGACTGGTGCAACTATTTACTAATTACAATATGCTAAAAGTGCTGGCTATACCACATAGAATTAGAATTAACTTGACGTGTTTCATTTCTGATGTAGCATAAAGGGAACTAGATCAAAATGTTACAACCTTGTTGTGAATATCCTTGAATCCTTAGTTGCAAGCCTTCCATTCTTTCTCCGCTCATATGCAGCTTACAGCGATAATGCTAGATAATTTACATACTAAATTCTTAGTAACTTTTGAAACAATGGTTTGATTGATTTCAGATTGATCAGCTATAGCTAGCTAGCTAATGAAGCTAATTTTAGCTTCATGAGTTGGGATCTTCTGCTGACTTTTTAATATTTCCAGCTAACTTAAATAGAGAATATCGTAAAAAATTGCCTTTAATGTGCCCTTAAAAGCTACATAAATTATATTGCGACTGATGACTGAAGCTAAAGCTACACATCTCAGGGAAAAGACTGCATTGTTATTGCAGGAAAACTGTAAGATCAGACTGTCCTTATGTTAACATAATCCAGTTTGGCATCTGATGAGCATCTCTTTAAATTCTCAAATGGGTGAGGATTAATAAATGAGCTGGCTGGAGTGTAAACTTGGCCAAATTCTGTTTATCCGTGTAATTTATCATTCACTGCAATATATTGAAATAGTGTGCAAAAATCTAAATCCGCAACAAAAAATAAACTGGCACTATATTATACCATGTGTGGTATCATTTGTATATTGTTCACACATGATGTTGGGGAAGTAATATAATAAGTATTTTAATCGTACTGCTGCTGGCTACCAGCCCAGAGTGCACAAAACCGTGGGCGAGATTTGTAAACCAGGGGGTTCCGTAAATTGACCTTGCAAGTAACGCTGGGTTTAAGTATGAAGCAAGGCATGCAAACAACTGCAGCTTACGTTAGAGCAGATAATTACACACTTAAATCAATTTCTTATACTTTTTTTCTTTTGTTTTTAGGTTTGGAATCACTAAAAGAAAAAAAAGACACCAAACTCCAAACTTTACACCAACGCTACAACCCCATGTATACAACATCTGTATGTTGCTGTGCAGGAGAGAGGGGTTCAGCAATGGGTCAGCTGATGTATTGAAATATAAATAAATGGAATAATGAACTTCTGCTACTGTTTTCTGTACATGTACCTTGAGATGAAATCATCTTTTGTGCAAAACTGAATCAGTGTCATGTTCCATTCATTCACCTATCAGAAATGTTGAGTGCAGGCCTCTATTACAATGGACACATACACACAGGTGTACACACAGGTGTGTGCACAACAGGGAGCTCAAATTTTGTTCCACAAGATCTGTTGTTGCCATGGTATTGCACTGCATCTCCTTACATTGCCATGGAAACACAAAAATGATGACTGGCATGGGGCTTTAAGTGAAGTGGGTCAAGAGCATCCGAGTCAAGTCAAGTCAAACCAAATCTATTGTATCAGCCCGGTATCACAAAATATCTCAGTGGGCTTTACGGGGCAACAACTGCTCAACCGACCCAGTCCAGGATCTGTGAGGAGAGAACTCCCTCAGATTATTTAGAAACATAAAGCTTGATGGGTTAACCCACGATCGGACTGCATTTATTCTATAACAAGTATATTTATTTGTCTAGTTGATAACCCAGACACAATTGTGCAGTTGTGTAAAACGAAGGCTAACGCTTGACAACAGTTGACACATTTTCTCAAAAGTGGAAGCAGTAAAATTAACTATGTGGAGAATAATAGTGAGAGTGAATACAATGAAAACCCTTTCATCAGCAGTGGTCAGCAAACAGTCATTTCTCAAATCATTTTTACGGGATGAGATCAATCTTTTGCGGGCCACTTGCTGAACATGACTGAATGCACCTGAATTGTTATGACTCATTAACCTACTTTATAAACCTCTCAAATGGGAGGTTACAGTGGAGTGGAGCACTCTGTTGTATGAGTAGTTAAATATAAACTCAGTATGATCATTTATAACTAATTGTTCACTGTGTGCATTGTTATAATTTTGTCTGCTTAATTTAACCCTCACTGTGCCTCCTAAAACTACAGTTGCATGTGGTTAATTGAGGTACCGGTGTGGTGGTTTGTTAGAAATGTGGCTCCACCTTGTGGCTGTAAGTATTACAGTAAGTGCTATGCAGGTTGGTTGAGCACCATCACACTGTTGTAGCTCTCAGTAACATGTTACTCACTGCAACAGCACAGCTCTACTGTTTGCCCTGCAGGAAGCAGCATAGAATGTGTAGCTCATAACTGTGATGAAAAATAAACTATGAGTTGTGAAACCATGTATTGATATTATTTCTATCAGATATCAGTCTGATCTGAAAGCCACATTTTGAAATCGCATACATTTCAGCTGTTTTCAGCATCAATGTGACACATACATTAACAAGGGCTAAAAATAGTATTTCCATGTCAGTGTACAATAACATCACCACCATAAAGTGCCTACTAATGGCTTGTGCTGACATCTAGAGGTGGACAGGGTCAATACATCTATGAGGATGTGTCAGATTTGGTTATTAAGAGGCTTGGAAATGGCAAGAAATTAGCAGTAGAACAAACAATAAAAAATATCTACTATTCTTTTATCTGAGCAATATTATTATTATTATTATTATTATTATTATTATTATAATTATAAGGTAGCCTATTAAGTTGTTAGTGCTGCTGCTTATTTTTTCTCTTATGTTTTTGCTGTTTAGCACAGCACAGCTCTCACTTTCCTCCTCACACATCCATGCATATCTCTATGTACCATGTACATCACCTGTATCTCAGATATATCCCACCAATAACACCCTATTTTAGTTTATTTCCTCTTGATGTCTTCGTGCCAGCTCACCAATAGATAGCCTAAATAGATAAATTAGTTCATAAATAAAGTCATCTGAACTTTTTATGACAATGATGGTCAAAATCTGGGTGTTTAAACTGTAACTTCTGCTGACCACTTGTTGTAGCTCCAGCATAGAGAAACCATGAATTGTATCTTCACAAAATAAAGAAATGGAAAGCAGGGACTTATGGGTACTTATGATATGTTACGCAACCCAGCCAAAATAGGCGGTGGGACTACTTTTAGGATCTTACGAGCAGCACTTGAAGGCAGCACGCTACCCTCTCCTGTTGGTGTGTGTCACTACCGGGCTCCTCCGGTCCAGCTCCTCCGGTCCAGCTCCCGTCTCCTGAGTGTCTGCCGGCCGATGGGGTGTGTCTGCTGGAGATAGTGGTGGCGACTGGCGAGAGGAAGCTGCGTCAAGTGAGCCACAAACAGACAGAATCATACCGGAAGTTGACTTTAAAATAAAAGCACTGTAACTCCAGCTACAGTCAATTCTTTTCCCAAATGGGCAATAAAGAAGAACTGACTATTATTGGAACGCAAAACATAATGGCTGCTGAAATTGGAATATTTGAGGTAAATTGATCATTTGCCCACAGCAAGTAGGCTAATAATAATCATTTTAATTTTTCCCCTTATAACTATTATGTTGAGAGAGTTCTGTTGGATCACAAGTTACACATAACAGCTTTTAAACTCTCTGATCAGATGTCCTTACTTTCAAAAGTATGTGGACTCCTGAACATTACACTCATGTGACTGTTTACATCCAAAACCGTTATTATTAATTACTACTACTTAATCTATTGCTCGCCTCCACTCTTCTGGTTTCAGGACAGATTTGGGGAACCTGGCTGCAGGGATTTGCTCCCATTCAGACACAAGAACATGTCCAACACTGATGTTGTGTGGGCCAGTCAAATTTTTCGACAACTCCAAGACAGAACAGCCTAAATTTGAAAGGATGTGTCCTTCCTTTGCATATCTACTGCAGAGTACCGCCAGGTTCCGTATTGGGCCCTGTTACATTTTCCTCATATGCTTTTGTAGATGATGGTTTGAAATCATATAAGCAAATGAACTTTAGTACTTAGTACCAGCTCTTCTGATTTTTATCCACGAGTACCCTTACTTCTTATTGTGTTTGTGCACTTAATTCAATTAAAACTGTGGAATAGTTTGCCACTCCCTATTGTGTTTTTAAATTTTCTCTATAAATATATTCACCAGACAGACAGACATCTTATCTCCATTTTATTTAGTTTTTTAAAAGTAGCATAAAGAGGGAACTATATCTAAATTTCATTCTACATCCTTGTGTAGTAAGAAAGGTCACCTGTCTACCTATTTTGATTGACTGATTTTATTTATGGTTTATCGGACACTACCTATCCAACTCTCTACCTACCTACCAACCAACCAACATACTTATGCCTACCTATTTTCTAAATACCTAATTACTATTTAGGCCTACTTATTTTCTACCAACCTACCTATCAAACTGTCTGTTTTACTTTGAAAGTTTGGACCGGAACTACATTGTAAAACTCCCTGAGACTTGACGCTGATGGGTGGTGGGTTGGGTTGGGAGGGGGGGGGGACCGTAGAGCTCCCGCCTCATCAGACACCTTGTAGACAAGAAGACAAGCGCGCGCACGACTCACGTGCAAAGGTAAAATGCAGTTGATGAATCGGCCGACGCTCACGAGTCTGCAGCCCGCGGTAATCTAACATTAGTTTTGGGAGAAGAGGAGCCATGAAGAAACACCTGAGTCCCACAAAACAGCAGCAGCAGCAGCCGCCGCCGCCGCCGC
>NW_023339651.1:3825995-3834314 GCF_004916995.1 Morone saxatilis | reverse complement strand
TATTTATTTATTTATTTATTAAAGACGCTCCCTTCATCCACCGACCAGACGCGACAATGACAACAGTGTCGCATGCCGGGCAGCACGCACGCAGGGCGGGCTTGTGATTTCGGTGTCTTCCGCTGTCACCGTGGACAAAGCGACAGCCTGTTGTTGTCAACAAATTGTGTTGTTGTCCTCGAAATACCAGCGGCGGTGAAGCTCAGCAGGCAGACAGGTGGATATTGTGTAACACTGTAACATGATCATTATAGTATTCTGGAGGCCGAATCGATGTTTATCTCCGTTTTAAAGCGAATAAAACCATAACAGAGACGGTTCAGACGTGAAGGACGCACACAAAGACCTGTTTTTTTTTATTTTTTATGAATCTCTCCATCATTAGTATCACTGCCATCATGTAATCACGTCTTCATCGAGCCGCTCCCATTCCGTCCATCTGGGCTGCAGAGACAACAACAACAATCAGCACATCTAGTTTATTTTCATTCATAAAGTATGTGAATAAACAACAGGCGGTCTGCTGGCTCTCCTGCAGAACAAAGAGGGGAGGGGGGGGGAGAACGTGGATTTTGTAGTCGTGAGTGGGAAGATGCTCCTGTAATGAGCAGAAACTGTGGTGAGGTAAACTCCTCAGTTAAGGCAGATGTTATTTTATTTTAATTATACATCTATATGAGTCAAATTCATAGCGCAGGCTGAGTCATAGTAAGGAACCTGTAGGATGATGGAGTCAATGAACCTGTTGTGATGCCAGAAGTGCAGTACTACCTATGTGCAGCTGAATATCATTACTTCCTGCAAGGACACAGCTCTGGAAATGCTGTTTGTTTGTTGAAACAATGAGTTTTAATGGGTTTAGTCTATCAACAGGAAACTGATCTGTTGCCATTTGGATCATTTATTAAATGTTTGAGTTGTGTTTCAAGTAAAAATGTCAAATATTACATTGTTCAGCTTCTCAAGTTGTGAGTATTCTCCTCTTTTCTCTCGTCTTTTGTGTTAGTAAGACTAAATATCTTTGGGAATTTCACTGCCACTCAACGATCTGGGAAAGCCGGATGGACATTTTCCACAACACAAATGTATCGTCAAGAAAGAGACATGAAGAATAGCACTGTAGCTCAAATAAAGACTTCATCTTCTTATGGGACCGACAAATAGCTGCTCTGTAATGAAACTCCAGCTCTAATACCTGTATCAGGTGGTGACACACACACACACTGTATATGTATATTAAACGTGGCAGAGGCCGAACCATAAATCCATGGTTGTTGGTTGACTGGATGCTATTGGCTTTGTAATGAACAGTTCCAGTAAACCTGCTCCTGGTACTTCCTGCACCGATCGTGTTGCCTGCTGCCGACAAAGAGATCAACAAATACACAGCGGTCCTGAGTCTGTGCTGTCCGTACACTTACAGTGATTAGAAGCTGATATTAAAAGGTCATGTCGGTTAGAGCTGCAATATTAAGTCCATTCATTTGGAGTAGTTACCTGAACTGTTAAATGATTGGCTACTATTTTGACAATCGATTAATCGTTTTGAGAAAATAGAAAAGTCCAAATGATCTGACTTCAGCTTCTAAAGTGTGAATATTTTCTGGTTTCTTCCTTCCTTCCTTATTTACTGTTTGACAGTAAATAACCCCTTTGGAAAACGTTGATCAGCATTTTTCCCTATTTTCTTACATTTTCTGGACCAAACTACTTATTGATTAAATTGAGAAAATGATGAACAGATTATTTGATAATGAAAATTATGTTTTGTTAACAGAATCTAACAACATTTGATAAAAAAAAACCTAAGTTAATAATACAAATCCCCAAATCAGAGTTTCGAACTTCAGTACTTTTCGTGACGACTAATATTCAGATTCAGTATCAGATTCTGGTTTACTTATATGATCCACAGCCTGACTGAAATTGATCCCTTGATGCTGATAATGATACATTTTGAGTTTAAATAACTGTGATGATGATATGTTGGCAGATTGTAATAGTTTTTTTTTTTTTACATAAACAAATAACACAAACCATCGTGATACAGATCTGTTTGTTTTATCTTTAATTGTAACCGCGATACACACTGAGCATACTAACGTTTACAGTTGAAAACAAATCAACTTGTCAGCGCCCTCCGGTGGACAACATGTGAAATGGCCGACATGCTCCGATACCAGTGTATCTGCAGTAAGCTAATGTTAGCCTAGCTCTAATACAATAGCATTTGTATCTGTTTCAGTCATCTGTAGCCTTGGTACCATAGCTCAAGTGTCATATTGGCTCGGTAGCAAACATTTTCAAACAGTACCCTGACCTATTTGGCACACCGTTGTTTAACAGCACTCTCTGATCAGGTGTCACAACTCCGCTTACACTGGATCGGACTCTAATGCAGACAAAGCAGGCAGCAGGATGACTTCAGTGATTTCATTGTGTTGCAGCTTCCAGAACGGTAGGCAGGCAACAAACCGGTAGCACGCAGACAGACAGACAACCAACTAGGCAACTATAGGAACATAAAAGCAGGATGGACTGACAAAGACACAAAGGATCTGGTGTATTGAGTAGTGAGTGGCTGATGCAAGGAGTTGCAGGTGAGGAGATGGGCGGAGTCAGCCAGGTAACTGCAGGGCTGATGAGGTGGGCAGGGAGTAGGGATAGGAATTGATACCAATACCATTATTGATTCTGCTTATCGGTCTGATTCTTTGTTGATTCCTGACATCATGTTAGGTCTACACCGGTTTTCATCGTCAATGCAACAGTTGAATTGTCTGTTGACGGAGGAAAGACAGGGTCACCTGGTCATTTTGTCGGACATAAGCCTTAAAATGTACTCATGGACGGCTCCAAAATCTTAACTCTCTCGTTTTATTGAGTTTTCACCGTTTTATCAATAACCCCACGGAACGAAAGTACATAGGTTCGTTGCTATGGAGACAGTGTCTCCTCTAGTTGCATTGGTTAGCACCAGAACATTGGAAGTAGTGGCAAGTTTCAATTTGTCTCGTTGCGAAGCTTTAGTCAGAACTAATAGTAATTTGAGTTTCTTTGTGAAATGAGGCCTCGCTTTGAACTTCTTCTTCTCTACCACGACTCCTTCTTGTTGCAAGTTTAGGTAGAGTTTGACGCCATTGCAATGACCAACTGTCAGAAAAACATGCTGGCATTGATAAACTTGTGGAACTAGCGGATCTGGAACTGGTTCTTAATTCCCATCCCTAGAGGGAAAGGTTGGATGACTGGGAATAGGGGTGTAAGAAAATTCTATTTTGTGATTCTCAAAAACACTATCAATCACATTTAAATGAGCGATGCACTGGAATAGGCACTGGAACAATTTGGTTATTTGTTTGTTGTGTAAGTATTCGGTTTTCAGTTTTTGGATTTGGATGTCCTTGGTTTCATCTGATACTCAAAGATCGGGTATAGGGAAGGAAATCAGATATTATCGGAACATCTCTAACAGAGAGGCAGACTGGGACATTAGGCTTCTGCTAGTGGCTGCGTCTTAGCACATATAACTAAAAAGAATTATGTAACGATGGGTATTTCTAGGAAACATGGGGAGAGATGCCCTAGAAAACAGTAGAGACACTCATAAGATCAAAAATCCAGATTTAATTTTGGCACCCAGCAAAGTGATCTTCTGCTGCCGTTCAGGGTTCTTGCAGTGAAATCTAAAATATCCTAAATTGCACAAATATCAGAGATCATTTTCAGGTTTCGAGTGTCAAATTTGTCGGAACACCCGATGAAGAAACAACAGTTACAGGAAATGTAATTTTCAAACATATTTTGCTGTGCTGTAATGTAATAGAAGCTTTTACAGAGCAGCTCTTAATCTCACTTTTATGGATTCATGGTGGAGGAGCGATTCAGGGATGCCCCTGAGAAACACTGTGTCTCTGTGCAGTCCATCATTTGGCTCCAGCCACTGCCAGGAGAGTGGTGGAGGAGGGAGAGCGGGACGGGATACAAGCACATTACTGTACCTCAGTGCTACAACAAAATCAATCTGAATATGCCAATCCGCCCGGCCAAGTCTCCAAACAAAGTGCTGGCACTCAGCTGAGGCTGATCAGACAACGCCGTCGCCTTGAAAGAGAGACTCTAATGTGCTCTCAGCTTTAGGATTTCTTTTGAAGAAGAGATTTTGATATCTGATGAAGAAATTATGTTCACTGATATTTCTAAAGAACATAATTTAGCCATATATGGTGGGGTAATTAGTCAAATATGTTACCATTAAAGTATATCAGACTGTCCAAACAGGTGGAAAGGGCATTGTAGTGTAATGTGGTTTTACTCAGGCAGGGCGAGGTGGTATTGATTGTTGATAAAAGCCTGCACCATGTCCACTATTTCCACCACTGGGACCCACTAAGCCTTTCTGCTGATATATCCTATTAGTTGGACCCTGTTACAACTTAAATTGGGTAGTTGGCCGGTATAATAAGATCCAAACAAATGCACTGATTAACACGGTATATATATGGTGCAGTTCACACCCTTATTCAGTCACACTGCACAAGAAAAAGATAGCTTTGTCCTTAAAAAAATATTCATTAACGTCTCTTATCACGAGATCCCATAGGGAATTGGGCCCATGGCCCATTTTAGGCAACGATCTATAGTTTAAAGCAACTTTTTCAGTTCAGGACAAAATTAAATCTAGCATTGTTGAAGTATTAAAATAATAATTTATTTAAAAATGTAGGAAAATGTATTACATATTAGGTTCAGGTTGATTATTAACACATGTGGACATGAAATGCAGGTGTTATTACATAGTGAAGTTAAAATGCATTACATAATGTGTCGTTAAGGATACTACGATGGTGATACGATCATCATCATTTGTGTCATCACTGACAGCTGTTGAGTTGCTCAGTGGTCATTTCACATTGTGGGATTGTTAGCATAAAGTGGTGTACCAAGCCCCCCCCAAGAAGAACGCCGGGCTTTGAAGCCAACTTGACATTGTGGCCAAACCGTGTAAAACGGCGTCATAACCCCAGCGAAATGACTATAATTTATTATCAGAATTTGATCCATTCAATCAGGTAACATTTTGAAAGTTTAGAAGAGACTATACTTTGGATACATTTACACACTCAGCTTTCAGATCTTAAAAAAAACACTAAATACAGTGTTTTTATATATTAAATAGGGAGTGGTTTCGATTGGTGTGTGGAAAGAAGCAAGGTCATCTTTTAACTGGAAAAAAACCCTGTGCTACTGTATATATGTATATTCTCCTACAAGATAGTAACCCATTCTTGACAATAAAGGGGAAAAAGTACCACTCCAATAATACAATAGAGTTTTAAAAATGATTATCTGTGGGCAAAGTCAATAGGCCCCTGGCACTTTGATGAAGTAGTCAGTAAAACATTCCCCTAAATGGATTATAACTTTATTTTCCAAACCCTTACACTGTTCTCAGATCAGTCGTAGTCAGCACTATGAAACCACCGTGTGCAGCTCAGGGACACACTTAAGGTGTGGTTGTTTGCTACGAGGAACACTTTGGCTCTTTGTGAAGCTGCTCTTAAATAATGGATGTTGTGGGACTGCGGATCCCAGGGTGAGGAGGCTGGGACAGGGCAGGTAAATAGAAGAGAGCCATTGGCTGCGAAACTCACTTGAACCTAATGTGCCTCTGCATTGGGTTCTGTCGACAAGCACAGGACAATGTGAACAATGCCGCTCAGACACTTCAGTACAGTCACTTCCACTTCCTCATACACAGATGCACATGCTGCATTGTAAGTGCTCGTACTGTACATGTAAGCATTTACTATAAGCATTTACTCAATCTTTCATGCACCCCAGCGTGTGTCTAAATATACACGGACACGTTCTGAATAAAAAATAAAAAGGGAATAATATGAATGTAGCTGATTTGTGTCTGTGCCCTGCAGCTGTCACACAAGCAGATGGCCCGCTTCCTCCCTCCTCCTATGGCCATAAAGCAAAATGGTGGCAGGGAGGATTTTTTATTAGTTCTTGCAGAGGGGGGCTTTGCAGCCACCTCCTCTAGGGAGCCGTCCAGGGTCACCTAGCCTCGCCTCGCCAGCCTCATATTGACTGTAAGCGGGAGAGCATTTTACATGAAGATTTATGATTCTTGGGTCTGACTAAAAGTAAAGCAAACGGAGACTAGACACCTTTAGCTTTTATAGACTTTAAAACATTGCTTTTTGTTTTTTACACCATATGTTTGGCATTATACGGGTAATCACAGCTTTGATATAATTCAGATTTTTGGGCATCTTTTTAACAAAGAACTCATCTCTGTTAGTTTTAATGCATTTATTAGTGGACTGGAGATAAGAAGAACAGGCTGACAAATGTAGATGCATATACACTATGGTTCTGGTCGGAAGTCATTATTTGTCTCTAGTAGCTGTAGAACAACAATATGGTGCGTTTTTTGTTGTTTAAACATAAATTCTGTACAGCTAATTAGTGACACTAAATGTTCCATACAACTTTAATATAACCTACACAAAAGAGGCGTTTTTATCTAGAATCAATGGCTAGCGCCTTTGGCCAGGTTGGATCGTAGCAGTGGACACAGGCATTGAGCCAGGCAGGTCGGAGCAGCCAAAAGCCCGTATTCCTTTTGTTCTGGTTTTGTTTGGACCTCTTCTCAGGACCGTGTGGGTTCGGACAGCCTGTTTGATTGAAATATCCTGCATGTTTTTTTGAAAATGTTAAGGAAGGAGAACAAACACTTTTAGAGTCTTTTTTCCACAGGGGACATTTTGACAACAACAGGTGTACAAAATAAAATCCGCTCTGCTGAACCAGAGGTCTAATCAACCAAGTGAAAGCACCTGTGTGAGCCGTTAAGACGCTGCCCTTTCGTCAGGTTTACTGTGGTGGTATGAGCCCGAAATAAACAGTTTTTGTTATGATTTAATTGCAATAAACGGATCAAATGGATGCAGAAATAACATCATCATAATGCTGATTTGCAAAACTTTTGAATTATTTTTTTTTGTGTTTGATGTTATTTGGGTTTAGTTGTTACTTGCAGCTTTACTAGGAGACTGTAGGTACTTCATTTGGGATAATGTATGAAAATACACATTGGAGCACTGTTTTAAAGCACCAACATGCAGAACTGCTTTTATACACCTCCTAGCTGATATACAGTACTCGGCTGTGTATCGAGATGGTTTGATACTGCCAGCACAGTGTTAAACTAAAACGCATGTCGTGAAAGATGCAACCTACATTGTCAAAATATCACTTTAAAATAAGTTGTGCTGATGCACTCCTTTGCCGTATCTGTCAGCTTTTATTATTAGTGCTGTGATTTGTCTTAGATGTCTTGTTCTGCTGCTGTATACTCATCATTTTGTGTTGCAAGAGAACAAAAAAGTCAACAGTGGCACTCTTACTAGTGTACAAACTTTGTTTCAGTGCAGCAGACTTGTCACAGACATCAGCAACTTGCTAAAGTGATTTAAATGAATGGGTTTTTCCACTCTGATCCTTAATCTCCCCACCCAGGTTCGTAGCTCAGAATACAATGCGTCTGCAGAAACTCGGAGTGACGCACGTCCTCAACGTGGCGGAGGGCACCTCCTTCATGCACGTCAACACCAGTGTGGAGTTCTACGCCGGCACGGGGATCACGTACCACGGTATCCAGGCCAATGACACCGAGCAGTTCAACCTCAGTGCCTTCTTTGAGGAGGGGGCTGACTTTATCGACAAGGCCCTAGCACACAATAATGGCAAAGGTGAGTTTATTTTACTCTACGGACAGGGTCCCCACATGCCTGGAAAAACTGGAAGTTTAGGGATCAGTTTTCCAGTCATAGGACATAGTGGAGCATTTGGAGTGATTAAGATGATTTGAAATAAAAGTTAATATCAAGTTTAAGAGAGGGACACTAAATATTGTCTTGGATAATGCCTCAAAGGATGTCTTAGGATGTCTATGAACGTAATAATTCATTATCACCAACAATCGGTCAGGTCTATTTCTGTGCATTTACGTGGGAATGTACTACTGCACAAAGGGCCCAGATCTGTCTCTGCTATTCACTCTGTCTTGGCCACGCCCCAGCTCCAAGTTTGAGTGGACACACCTGCACTCAGCTAGCTCTAATGGAGCTGTCTGCTGGGCCTATAAACTGCAGTCCACACATACACATACACACACACACACATACATACACACACACACACACACACATACTGGTTTCCATCTGCAATGGGGACCAAGTTTTTGATCATCACTTGCGGGGACCACCCTTTCTAGAGGTCCTAGAGGTATGAAAAAAATCAGGT
>NW_023339651.1:3817665-3825895 GCF_004916995.1 Morone saxatilis | reverse complement strand
CAGAATGTGATAAATGCCAACACACACACACACACACACACACACACACACACACACACACACACACACACATTGCTTTGTCTCTCCTACTCATTGAGTGAAGTCCTGACTGGTGTGTGCTGAAATACGAGCACAGTTATCGCCTCAGATGACCAGTTGAGTTGCAGAAAGAGACACACTGCCACGGCTGCTGCTTTGGTCAATCTCCAGGTTTTTCCATGACTAGAAAACTAGTCTCTAAATGTCCAGGTTTTCCAGATTTCCCAGGACCCATGGGAACCCTGTAGAAGGAGAATGAATATTGAACTTGCATTGGCCAGAAACACCAATCTAAATGAATAATAATCTTGCTGCCTAACTGACTGATATGTAACTGTCTGCTAACAAATGCTGTGCTTCCAGCGTCTTTCTGCTGCCCCCACTTTACATTGTTTCTCCAGCACAGTTGAAGTAATGTGAGATTGTCTCTATGCGTGATTGCAGATTCTTGGACAAAAGGTTTTTAAATGCAAAGCCGGAAATGTTCTAATAAAGCAGCATTTTCGTGCATCTTCACATCAGCATCGCTCTTACAGTATGACTGGTAGATTCCACTGCTGGAAAGTTAATGATGGTGTTTTAGTAACAATATTATTGTGAAAATGATTATATTATATGATTATTGGATATTGAGGGTTCATGTCCCAACGAAACCCTTCTAAGGTAGAGATCAAAGACGAACACAGTGTCTTTCTGACTTCCATAGTTCCCACTTGAAAGCGTCTCTACAAGTTGAGACACAAAACCACGCTCCTTATGTTGCCTGTCTAACAAAGGATACAAGATTCAAGGCATCTTTTTTTAATGACTCGATCTCAACAGTCTTCATTGCTTTGGATCTTCAAGTGAAGACAGGAGATAATCGTGACGGCCCCGATCATCTCGAGGCTAAATCTGACACACTCCTGAGCCCTGCTCCATATTCCATTATCAGATCATGTCCCTGGACGTCAACATTGTCAAAATGTTCCGTGCATAACACACCTGTAGCACTTGTTAAACAGATACTATGACACATTTGTACTGGGTAACAGAGTGAAGATGTGTGAAACTAATAGGAAGTCTTAAATGAGCCATTTTATATACCTACTAGGTCAAGTGTACTGTATTGTAACATGTTGGGAAAGCAGAATATTTAGATTGAAGCAATCAATCGAAACAATCAATCCCAGAAGGCCTCGGCTCTCCCCCACCCCAACCAAAAAAAGATCTTTCCCCAGCTCTCCCAAAGTGGCAACTAAATTTAGTTAATTTGTCACATGAGGGATGTGTTTAATTAGTGTGCTGAACCCTGTATTTCATGGCATGGATTTATTGTCAGCCTGGACACAGAAAAGCATCTTAATTCCCGGGCAGTTTGGCAAAGGAGCACCAACGCCGTGGTAAATCAGGAGTGAAGAGCTACTGTAACAAGGACTGTAGGGGGGAGGAGGGCGGAGGAGGATGAGGGAGGAGGAGAGATAAAAGGAGCAGAAATAGGATAAAGTGTTTCACCTCTGCCCGCCGCCTGCTATTGCTGTAGTCTGACATTGTGCTATGTGCAACATTGTCTTTGACATTTTGTGACTGCTAGCTGTGAGCTCTGAAAAGGTCATAGGTCCTGGATTTTAATCGATGCATTGCTCCCATGTGTCTGCCGTAATGACGACACCGTGGTACTGTACGTTATCTGAATATTATAAACTACCCACAAAATTAGCAGCATGTTCAAGCTGCAATAATCAATATTTTGTTATATAGATCAACGACTAAGGTGAAAGGTGTTGGTCTTAGTGATGAACATGAAGAGAGTTATCACCTGACCCTGCAGTTTTCCTCAGCTCTATAGAGCTGTTTTGAACGTCTCGATTTTCGAATAGCTAGAGCTGCAATTTTATTTATAGATTATTCTTTTGGGCTTTTGAGACAGACAGGAAAAGGGGTAGGGAGAAGGGGGGACAACATGCAGCAAAAGGGCCGTAGGCTGGAATCGAACCCAGGTCGCAGTGGTAAGGAGGACGCAGCCTTAGTGGGGCTCAGGCTCTACCAGGTGGGCTACCGGGGCGCTTTTAATTCTAACATAGTTTAACAGTTTATCAAGAGCCTGTAGGATTAATTTCAGTAGCTACAATGTCAACTGTCATTGTCAAATTTACTCTGTAGCTAACTCATGTTAAATCTGTGGGTCTGCAAAACATAAGCTATATAACTGATTGAAATTGAGTGAAATTTAAGACTGTCCTCTGCTAAACCATAAGGTAAACCACTATAGACTGTAAATCTTGACTTTGAACAGGTCATTGCAGTTTGAATATTTTGTATTTTTCCACGTTTGTATAAAAAATTCACACTTTTAATAAGACGTGACAGCCCTACTAGCAGATGAGTGACGGGGTAAGCCAGAGGATCCTGCATGTCTAACAAGAGGATACAGCAGAATCAACATTGATCTGTGGCAGGCAGGGCGACTGGATATTGAAGAGGTCATTTCATTGGCAGTGGGCTGTTCTGGGGGGAGAATAGAGGAGGAGAGGATAGACGGAGATTATACAACAGAGGGGAGAGGAGGGGTGAGAGATGCTGTGGATAATACTGGGAGAGGGACACAGAGAGGTGTTGGGTTTCAAATAAAGTGCAGAATCTGCAGATCTGACCTGAGCCCAGCACATCAGCTGCTCCGCGAACGTTGCCAAGTTACATTCCTCGTGGGGTTTTGGCTTGTCAGTAATGAAAGTGTAAGGCAGATAGAGACTAAGAAGGCAAACACAAACAAGTCGTGATTTACGCATATGCAAATAGCTACACATTTAACAAATACAGTTCAGGAAACCTTCCTGTGTTCTGTACATGCAGACGGCACAGAGTCTTTGTTCGCTGTAAGATGATTCCAGGGAAGATGATTGACTTTGCAGCAGAGGTCAGGTCTTGTATTTGCATCTCCTGGCACAGAAGATGCTTCGCTAGGCAAGTTTGGTCACAGCATATGTTCCCCAACCACTCTTACCCTTGTTTGTTTTCTTTATTAATTTGTTTCTTCTTTCTTACCTCATTTTTCTTCTCCCGCTCCATTTATTGTTCTTCAGCCACAGTAGAGTAAGCGGCTACCATAAAGCAAATGTCTTATATGTTTTTTCACATTAGGCTTGACATTTAAAAATGATTTATGGGCCTTTATTTCTCATATCTGCGAATTTTTATATCAAATCCCATTTCTTTTCTGGATTTAGGATGAGCTAACATGCCAAACATATAAGACACTGTTAGCTCGCAGGTCGTAGTTGCTAGCAGAGCAGTATGTTGGGAGGCGTGGGTTTGGATCTGAGTTGGCAAAAAGCACAATCAGTTATCGAAAAACATGAGTGATGGATGCCAACAGTCTTGGAGCTACATATCTCTATACGTTATGCTTACATTATGGTCTTCAGAGGGAACCAATAGGCTTGGAGCCACTGACAGGGCAGAGTGTTAGGGGTTAAGAGATTGACTAACACATTGTTTGTTTTAAGACAAAGATACCGTAGAGTAGTGCCAGCCTTATCCTTTAAAATGACTTATGATAAGGTGCAGCATTTCTCTGGGGCATAGGTTTTTTTTATGATTCTGTAAAGCCAGCCTTGCACCACATACACACTCACCTTATTGTTCCATTTCTCTGTTTGCATCCTCCAGGGAAGGTGTATGTTCACTGCAGAGAAGGCTACAGCCGCTCCCCTACCATGGTTGTTGCTTACCTCATGCTGCGCCACAAAATGGATGCCCGGCTGGCGGTGGCCACCGTGAGGCATAAGAGAGAAATCGGTCCCAACGACGGCTTCCTTCGCCAACTGTGCCAACTTAACGAGAAGCTGGCAAAGGAGGGCAAGCTGAACGGGGAGGTGGGCAAACTAAAGACCAAATGAAAGCAGGAGAGACGCTCTGCCCTCCGTCTCCTCCCATCATGCCTTTCACGGGCTTCAGCTGCTCTCGGAGACCGACCCCACCCTGACCAAACCAGCACCCATCTGACACACCAGGGGTATTCTCAAACACAAACATACATGCATTTATCTGTGTAGATAATTATTCCTCATGCACACACACAGTCTCACACACATACATGTTTTGTTTTCTAGTCCTCAGACGTCTGTCACTGCTGCTCTGGAAGGGGACGTCTTGTCAGTCCTCTTACCTGCTCCTACAAAGAGTGATCTCAAATACTAAAACAAACCCCTCAACCCCCTTTTTTTAAAATCTACACTACCCAGATGTGCAGACGTATCGCTGCTAGTACCTTAAAGCTCCAAATTTCTAGCGTTTTTTGGGGCTGAGCTACGTAAAGCATTCCTTCAGTTCCCACAAGTTGAGACGGTGAAAACTTTCCCCTGATTTTTAAGATTTTCCTTAAATAGTTGTACAAGATTATAGCACAATCATTCCATAGTTTTCCACTGCCGGGAATGTCAGTGATGTCTCCGCCAGCAGGAGTACTCTATAAATTCCAAATATTTAAAGTCGGTGGCCACACACGATGCAACCTGCAGAGAAAATATGTCCGTTATGTTACACAGAAAGTGATATGTGAATCCCAAACATTCCATGAAAACTGAAAAAAGCCCCTTAAGAGTTTTGTTTGCCCACTCAATCCTTTTAAAATCCTGAATTCTCTTCTACCTGTATTTAATGCACAAACTTAAATTATCCACACTCTAATGCAAGCTGTAGCTCTATGTAGCATGTCAGTCGGCATCCTTGACTCTCTGGCCTCTAGTTTGACGGTGGTAGCATTAGATTTGCTGGCACCGACGGCAGCAAAGGTCGAGCTAATTAAAAATAATGAGCTGCGTGGGTTGTTCATGTAGCGGCCATATTTAACTGCTGATATCATGAATGTACATTAGAGCTAAATATGCCGTTATTCTAGTTTGTCATTGAGCTCAATCAGGCTACACAGAAAGACAAATCCCGTTTATGTAAGTAGGTGTGGTAGAGGGGAACACTGAATGGAATTTCCTCTCAAAAAGAAAAAGGTCACTTCTGCACCCTTAAATTTACACAACTTCAGTTCTGACGTGGCTTATTTACAAGTTCAATTTCCTCCTGCATTAGAAATATTGAGTGTCATTCATTTGAAGTTATTACAATTTTATATAAAGGCAGCTGGAGATGAGTTACTCACCATCAGTGAGCTGTAGCCGCCTCCCATTATCTGGGTAGATGGAGGTTTACACTCGATAAATACAGTCTGAGCACAATCTGCTGGTTCAGTTTGTGTGTTAAAGTATTATTCTCGCAGGAAACACTTTTACTAAGCGCAACATTTTTACAGACCTTAGTTGGTCATTTTAAATAGTTTTGTAGTTTTAATCCTTACATAATTCCTATAAAGATGAACACCGAGTATCTACACAGGAGGTGTTCCAGCTGTGTTAATCGATTTGAATCAATGCGGCTGTCAACAGCGGCAGCGTAACGGCTTGGGTTTCACTCGTGCTATATGCGAGGGTATTTTTACACCTCAGATCTATTTTCTGTGTAACTACAGTGATCATGTGTTGGGCTTCCAAAGCGCAGGTGACCTACACTCTCACAATAGTGCGCCTGAATGCATCCTGAAGCTGCTGCTCCTCCTGTGTAGACGCTGATGTTAGTTTCGAAAGGGAAATCTTTAATCTTTATGCACTCACTATAATATTATATCATTATTTCTCTGTCACTAACTATTGTACAGTAGTTATACAGCAACGTATCATAAGTTATTTTTTTATGGATTTACTTTTGATCATTTAGTGACAGTTTTTATTTTATCAAGGGTTTTGGTATATTTCTCATATGGAATAGATTAATTGAATCACCTGGTTTTTGTTACAGTTCAATTTGCCGTCAACTTAGAAGACATCCACACTAAGCCAGCTAATTTTGAAAACGGATTATGGTTTTTACATATTTGTACAACTGAATGAGCGTAAAGTTGAGGGTGAACAACAAAGACAACAGAAAGTTATTATTCTTACTTTTACTGAGCAGGCATACGTCAAAAGCTCAGTTCTCCTAAAATGTCGGTTTCCAGATTCTTCCACTCTGTAGACCGTTTTCAAAAACAGCAACTCCAGATTAGTGTGGACAGAAGGCTAAAAGGTGGACAAAAGATTTTTTAAATTTAGCCGGTTTAGTCAGAGGTTCTTCAAATAAAGAGGAAATAGATTTGTTGTAGTCAGTTTTTTAAAACTTCAGCAAGCTGGAGGACTGGGCCTCTTCCACTGGTGAGTAGATGTGCTCCTTTTGGTTTAAAACACCGGCATTGCTGATTTATGTAAAAAAAAAAATGAATACTGGTGCTCCAGCGCGGGAAAGTTGCCACAGAATCCATTTTTAAAAACTCTATAATGCGAAATATAGAGATTTACCTGCCGGTGAGCGACTTCAGCAGCGTTGTGTGAACTTGTTCAGCAAGGGCTTGAATATTACAGATGTTCAATAATATCTACGCACACTTTAACACACTAAAATCTGCAGTAGCATAGGGGTGTTAAAAGCTGAAAGTTTTACCACCTTCAAACTAGAGGCCTTTCAGTTTTAACTGTCAAATGCATCACAGGGGGAACGATGCCACCCACTTTCAACAGAAAGTTCCAGTCATCACGCCAGAGAGTTGTCCACTGCCAATTCCCTGACACAGCCATTCGGCCAGTATCCAGTTCCACTGTTTTCATCAACACAGTTTGTCAGAGGTCCATACACAACATGTCACTTGTCTCACTCCTAAGTGTGTGTGTCATACAGTAACTTATTATGCCTGACTTTATGCACACACAGGGTCAAATCACAAAGCCTTTTTTGGTTGTATGTACTAAAGCATTGCAATATATGTCAATACCCCATCAGATATATGGAATGTAATCACATCTAAATATGACTATTCAGGCTGTAGTTGTTACATATAGACAACAGTAGTCCAACAATACATTTTGGAAGACACTATTTATTACTGGGCATAATGCTGTAAACTAGACCTAGTGCCAGGAAATACAGTGATGGAGTGTTTTTAAAACCTGCACCAGGTCACTCCAGTTTTTTTTTTTGAGACAAATTCCCATAAAAAGTGTGAGAACGAGGGAGTGTAGGCGGTTTGAGATGGAAAGTCAGAACTGTTGAGCTGGATGACTACCAGCATCGCTTCAGTTTGTGCCAGTAGTTCAGCCACTATGTCCCACACATCAGATTGCATATTCCTCCTGAACAAACGGCCGGGGGCATGTTAGCATAATTCCAAGGGGATAGTCGTCTCACTAGAGAGGAAAATGGAAACTAGGTTGTCTCACCTCATTAATGGCACTATTTATTCCTCCTTTGATATATCTGTATACATATGAATATATACATGTATACTGTATATACATATTTAAGTGTTGACATATATGAATGTATGAGCAATGTGTCTATAACGTGTAGGTATCGTCAGTATGTCTTAAGTCCTTATATATCATGTTATATTTGTATATGCTCCTCCATTCTTTCTGTTCCACGGTTAATTACATGTGCATTAATATTCAAGTATAATGTACATGTAAAGTGTTGTGTGTAATTGTGATATTTCGTATCGCAATTGTGCAAAAGTTGCTTATAATAGCAGGGTTTTTTCCAAGCTTAGCTGGAATACTGAGGCATGTAATCATCGTGTTTTTATGAGTGTTTTGTACAGTTTTAAGTTTCCATGGTAATGCTAATTTATTCATAGTATACAGCAAGATGCAGGTGGCAGCCTGAGATGGATATGGATTATCCTGCATATGACCTTACAGCGTTCATGTCATCGTGTCAAACTCATCCCATCACCCGTTCATCTGGTGCCTCAAAGCATTTACGTCTCGCTCTTTCTCGACAGGAGTTGGAGGTTTTTCTTAAGATCAGGATCTTGATTTTCTCTTTGGATGAGAATTAATTGATTCTCCAGCTACACTTTGAATATCAATGCAATGTTTTAGCTGCAAAACACTCCATGGAACTCACTCACAAACATTACAAAACAGCTTTTATATAATGGTAGTGTGAGTTAGACAAAAATAAAGACTGACTTATTTTAGGCCTAAAAAGACTTGTGTTTCCAATGTAACAATCAGTGACACCTGCGGACCAGTGGTATCTACGAAAAGTGGAAAATGTAGTTCAAAATTAGTGGTTTGCTAACAGTGATGTGAACTGAGCACTGAGAAGAGACGGCTCACAAGGGCGAGGA
>NW_023339651.1:3801031-3817642 GCF_004916995.1 Morone saxatilis | reverse complement strand
GAGTTGTTTTTCATTCGATAACCAAACTATCTGCTGAGATTTTATGCCACTGGTAGTTTTTTGTATTGTATCAGTCGTCTCTGAATTTTTACAACGCAATGACAAATTGATCTTGTTTACTTTGCTATCTCATGTTTTAAACCAGACATGGAGGTGTAGAGCAGAACTGGAACAATTAGTCGATGAATCTGTTGGTTGATCGACAGAGGATTAATCTGTAGCTGTTTTGATGATCGATTAAACCTTTTAAAATAATTAGTAGAACATTTAATGGTTCTCCTATGTGCAGATTTACTGCCTTAAATTGAATATGTTAGTTGAACAGCTCGGGGAAATTATGTTAATTTTTTAAAATGAAAAAAAAAATTTAAATAATTAATAAATTAGTTGCTTCCCTCTATTGTACTATGAGTTCAGTTTTACAGTATAGCTAGGAAGCAATCCAGTCAAATGTGTTTAGAACTCATGATACATTTTAGAAGGTCAGAAGGTAAAGTACTGCAGACTCCCATTTAAATAAACACAGGCCATGTGTTTATACAGCGATCTGATCTCATAAGAGCCGATCTTTCAAACGAAATCTCAAAACATGCATTGAAATGTCAAGTGTTGCTGTAGCCTCTGACTTACTCTTGGCCAGGAGGATGAGTCAGAGAAGGGAATATTATCACAGGGAGTTAGAAACAAGGGCAAACCGTCTCAAACTTCGCCGAGTGAGAACATAAGAGCAGTTGTGAAGTCTCTCACGGGGGACGTCACAAGGTTGCACCGATTCCGGCTTCCAGTGATGGTCTCAGTGTTGCTTCACACGCGGGGTTGTTCCTGTCATCCGGTCATCTCATACGCTTGAAAATGCTTCAGATCTGTAACCTGATTTCACACATCTTGCGAGCGCTGCTTTCTGTTGGGATTCCTGAAGTGTGCTGCAAGATAAATCAGGTGCAGTAGCTTAAGTTTGAAACAATTTTCAAGGATCATTTAGCACATGTTTCACACTGGATTTTCCTCCACCTCCTTTAATGAACCCCAAACCACACAACAACGTTTGCCCTATTGAATTTATTATATAACAGAGTATACGTTAGTCTACAGGCAGAGAGAACCACTTACCTCTGTGCCCAAACATAAAATGATACACCAGGTTTGTCTGTGCCAAGTGACCTACTGTATTGTACAAAAGTCATTTTTAAATGTTAATAATTGGCTTTTTATTATGCAAATGGCCTGGGGTTTCACTCATACGAATATTCACATCTGCTCTACAATACTGCCCTCCTTCTGAATACACAAAAAGCAACAACTTACTCTACGCAGTTCGGTATTTCTTGAGTTTTACATTCAGTAGGCTATGTCTTTAAAATTTGGGAATTATTGGGGTAAAATTCTTCAACTCGGTCCAGGATGAGGGTATGTACTCTATAGCATCAACTGCCTACACCAACCTGCTTACTGATTCAATCATTGACAGATCTGGCTCCCAAGAATAGGGTCTGATAATCACTCTGTGGTAGCCGAACTAGCCACCGTAGAAGTTTTCTGTCACATTTTGTAGCCGTTATTTACATGACAAAACTGTACAACAAAGTATGCATAAAAAGAAAGCTTCTATGATGGCTACACTGCTGGCTTTGCGCTCTTTTATGTATTGAGTAACAGATAAACACTGCCACCTGCTGTTCAAAAAAAACTTTTTTTTTTTTTTAATGGTAATAATTTATGGTGTTTATAACTAACATCATAAATAGTTACAATCCAACCACAAAGCCAGTTTCTTTTTCATAAATGTGAAACCCTGTAATGTCAAGATTAAACATTTTTCCTTTTGTTTGGTTTAACAAGGTACCAGCATCATTTTGTGGGTTATTCTCCAGGTACAGTACATTATGTATTATCGAGAATGTCAAATGTGAAATGCCATTAATGTATATTGTTATATATCCTGAGTATGTAACACGCACTAAGGCAATTGTGAATTGCTGCATTTTACTGTCTTAACTGGCCTACTATATAGATAGGACATTGTTTGATATTGGATCTAGTGAGTTGAAATTGCAGATGAAACATTGTTTCTGATTTTTATTTCTCCTCAAAGTAATAAGTTATTTTTGATTTATATTTGTCCTATTACAAGGACGTAGGTTGATTATAGGTTGAATATTTTTGCTTTGCTAATAAAGAAGGGGATTTTTTTTGTAAAGTAGGAAACGTTCTTGAAAGTGAGATTGTGACCTGCTTCTCCGACTTAACCATTAAGCTAAATACAGTATGTCATTATCTGTGTTGTTTTTGGACGTAATGGTAGTCAGACCTGGACCAGACGGCGATTGTAATTCATCCATAGTGCTTGTTGAAAACCGTACGAGTTACCAGAGAGGAGTGGAGGCTTGTTAAATCATTCAGAGACAGCCAGGTAGTGTTTTTATCACAGAAAAGTACATTAAATTGGCTTTCGTTAAAATTTGCAGTCCCATGTGGCGTATCTCAGCCATCTGCGCTGAAGTAGGCAAAAACCTGAGATGTTAAAACCCTCTGTGACTGACAGTTCATATATTACATCATGGAAACTCATCTGGCTGAACTTATCTGTCTATGATGCAATAAACTCCATCCATCTGGTACTCTTGAGAGCGTTCAAACAAACACCGGAAATTACTTACAAATACTGTTCGGCCCAGGTGAGGCGCCCACACCAGAGCTGTCATCTTCTCCTCCTCCTTCTCCCATTCTGATGAACGGCTTAAAGCAGGAGTTTTAGCACAAATGAGCCCACTGCCTGACTCCTCCCGGGAGTCCGTGACACTAGTCGACGTCTTATTTTGTGTCATAGTTGCATTTCTGTTCACATACAGATGTTGCAGAGGACACTGTTTGTGATGTTGGATTGGCAGTTTATGGGTATATCCACACATATATTTGTCACCGCCACTGACATCTCAACGAACGCATCAGTAACGACACAGCACCCCACCCAAAGCCTTACAGTAAAGATCGATTCTTTAGATTGTTTTTGAGTTTGTGTATCTCACTTCACACAGTAGGAAGGGACAGCTCCCTTACAGAATGAGACATTGTTGAAGTGCACTTGATTTTAAATTGCAATGTTATTTTTCTTACCTTGGAGAAGTCCCTTCTTTCTTATGTTTAAGAAATAAATGGCTGAGGTATTAACATCTTATCACGAGTGGCTTATTATTTTTGATGTACTGTGTGTTTTCTGCAACAACAGTTGGAGATCAAATATCAGTTATATTAGTATAATGTGTATACACTACATACATATACTTTGATCTATACTCTCCTTTCCATTTCCTGGTCAGTGCTTTATTTCATGCTGCTTCAAATTTAAACTTCAGTCATATTCAGTGTAGAAATACATTGGCTAGGGATGGTAATGGTAATATATTTTAAACCAGTGTATTTATATGTACTTGCTTATACACAAAGATCTCAATCAGTTTCATTAGAGAGACTTCTCGTCAGCTGGACGTATTTGCACGTAATTACCCATTAAAGGTAAAGCAAACCAATAAGGGGTGAATGTTATTTAAAGGAGTAAAGAGAGAGGCAAATTAACTACCTTGTTCATCATTCCAATGAATAAATTATACATTTTTATCTAATTTAATCACTTTTAAAATCTGAACTAGAAAAAAACAGTAAGAGGTCTCTCCTTTGAGCCATGACGTCAGTATTTCTAAAATACTGGCTACTGTCCTGCTTGAAGGCAGTCTACAGAGGTCTTACCACAGCTAACAAGCTGCTTTTCAGGAAACAGTGGGGAGGTGGAAAGTGGCTGATATTTATTCTGCGGTTTACTGAGGGAATAGAGGACAGGTGTGGCTAAATCAGGGAATGAGGAACAGGTGGGCAGGAGCTTCAAAATTTTAATGCTTGGACAAACCGGGATTTAAACGGGCAAACATTTGGAGCCAAAATCAATTCATTCCGATCACAGGATCCACTCAATGAGGAGAAATCAATCTGCATGAATGTTCAGCGTAGAGTTGAACTTTGACACAAATTTGTGCCGCTGAATAGCATGCTGTCTTCACAGTGCTGAGGGGACAGAAAGCCGGAGAGCTCATTAGCTTGGAGAGCTTTATTTTCCCTCTTTTATCAAACAAAATGCCAGAAGAAAGTAAGTGGAACAGCAGAAAGAGTTGTTGTTTCTGAGCTAAAGTTAGCTCGCCAGCCACAGCAGTTCACCACCAACGTTACAGACGAAATGGTGCATTTGATGGGAACTATTTTCAGTGGTAGATATATAAACATATGGTGTTATTAAAGGGGTGTTCGTGGCTCAGCACGTTTTATATGCACAACCACATTCTGCCTATAATACAGACATCTGATCAATATTGTAAAATAGTGACCTCTATAATAAAGGGCAGTAAAATAACAAACAATAAAGATTCATTGCGATTGTCCCCAGTTGCAATACTACTGTCTCAAATATGGACAACAAGCTTTTTTGCTCGGCGTCCTTCTGCAGCCTCTTATTTTACAAAGCTCTCACCTTTTCGTATCTTCCTCCGTCAATTTCCATAGACGCTGCTGAGCCCGGTGACACTGCCCGCTCACCCAACTCCGGTTCTGGCATGGTCTGTCAGCATCTCTACCCCACCCACTCAAAATGAGTGTGAAGCTGTTATTTTACGGTAGAAATTTTGCATAATGCAGCTTTAACAGTGACACTCACAACAGAGACCCTTGCAGTCATGACATACAGTATTTGTATGTGTATGTGCTGCACATTTAAATATGTTGCACCACTAGGGGGAGGCAAAACCCTGTTCAAACTCTCCATTTGAAACACAGCAACCAAGACAAGTGACAAAAATAGAGAGAACAAGAGAAAAAACAGGAAAATCTGAGGGGAAATGACATCAGGAGTGGGAATGAGATGACAGAGAGAGCAAGAGAACGCCTTCCAAGTCCGAGTCTCCAAGTGTTGATGTAAATGCTATTTTATGTTTCACAAGACTGGACCGACACACCTGGGATGGACTAGTCACACAGCAGGGTTACTGAGAGGCTCAAACCAATTGGAGTTACTCTCTCTACCTTCTGCACTGGTCTTTTCTCTCCACGGTCCTTTGCACAAGCAATTATTGCAGACCAGCTGTGTGGTCCCTTATGGGCCCCAGTAAACCAGGGACCTCCTCCCTACTCCGGCTGAATTCAAACTATCGGTACAAGTTGAGAATCTCAATCGAAGTAGCAAGAAAGCAGTCATTTTATGGCTGTTGAGGCTTAGATAAATGACATATTTCTCATCCAAACAAAAGGATCTGTGCTAAAAAAAGAAACAAGACCTATTAGCCTACATCCATAACTCCACATCCAGGATGTCTGATGGAGAAATATGCCAGGTACAGCATTCACGAGGGAGAACCGAGGGTCAGGAAGTAGCTTGAGTAAAATGGAGGGATTATGTGTTGCAGCAGGTTATAGGTCCCTCTCTGCTGCTTATTTGAAGGAATCCAGGATGCTTTTTTCCAGAAATCTCATCAATAACAGCGCCAAGCTCTGTGTGATGAAGTGCCATTTATTTCAGCTATGCGCAGCAGCGTTTTTTTCTGCAGCGTGGAAATGTTTATAGCTGAAGCCGGAATCAAAGCAGACAAGTTCCTGTGTTCAGTAACAGTGCAGTCACATGCGCTGGTGACACTTTAATTAGTGACTCAAAGGAAGGATGTTTAAATTCAAGATGGATTTGGTTTCAGGTTTGTTTTAGATGTTACATTTCAAATAAAAGTGAATTAGAATGTCATGTTTTAGCTGAAAACTTACATCTGTATTTCGAAGATGAAAGCGCGCACTGAATCACTGTCTCGTTCATACATGATCTCAGAGTCACTCATCATGGTTGAATAATATGGGTGGAAGCTTATGCCTGATACTTGTTTATGGGGGGAATGATTCATTGGTGAGAAAGAGGATATCCAATCAATTCTGGCCTTGATGAACTTGAATTCTTCTCCCATAATCTCACTAAATAAAGTTATCAGTCGCCTTTGAAAATTTTTATTGCTGGTTGACTCATTCATCCCGTTTCCCTCAGGCTTTATGAAGTCCAGTTAGTTGATTTTCAAGCTTCCAAAGTCACTTGCATTTTTCTTTTCTTATTCCCCATATGTTTGGGTTCATTAGACTACTTGAAATATGATTACAGTCCTTAAATACGCTTGCCTTTAATTCTCCACAGCTTTTTTTTTCCCTCATATGGACCATTCAGCTTTCATCTTTGTCCTCAATTTTAATGACTTTATCAAATAGAAAGCATATGATGCTCTCTTCAAATCCCCAATATCCCACATTCACATTGATACGGTGGAAAGGCAGCAGGGCGAAGAGGGAGAAATGCACATCTGTGGTGCAGTGCTAATTATTAGGAAATATAGAGAAGAAGGGGGGGAAAAAAGGGAGAAAAGGAGAATGGGCTTTGGAGCTGAGCGATCCTCAGATCCTCTTCCAAGTGCCTGTGCCCGTGGTAGTGTTGCTTGTTTAATCTCCGTCTCTCAAGTTCTGTTTTACTGCACTTGCTGTGCTGTATGTTGATCCTGCGGGTCCAGTGTTTATACATCAAACCCACACACAGATAAGAAGATAAAGCTGCCATGTCAGGCCTAACAGAAGACTGTTAACAAGTTTTAAATCGGTGACAGGAATCAGTATGTTTCTCTTCCTGGATACTTCGGTGCTTGAGCTTAATAATGATGGGAAACACTTAATAGGAAGCGACTGATTGCAGCGAGAGGAATAATGTCCTAAACTTATCCTCAAAAACATCGACACAGAACAGTTTGAGCTGTGGTCGAAGAGTGACATTCAATAGTCATGGAAGGCGGTCGGTGACGTTGTTGAAACGCAGGCCTCGTTTTAAACAGATTCTGCAGCCACACTAATTGCAAAAGGCTGCACATTATCAACCCACTGTCACCAGAAGTAGCATATTTGACTGCACGAGCACAGCGCCCTGCCGCCATAACAAAATTAAGTATTCCCCAAACCATTACCATAAAATATCTGTTCATTATAAGCATGCAAATGCAAGAGACCGGGTCTATGTCCATGCGATTGTGCCTGTCCTGTTACAGGAATTGTATTTGAGTGATACATTTTATTTAATCAGCTCCAGATGGGCTGTACCACTCAATTAACATCACCTGCTCAGAGTTAACTGGCTCATATTCACAACACAGTAACTACTCAGGCTTTATACTGCAGCAGTGTACACTTCATTAATAACAGCTTTTTTTTCCTTCGAGGCATGGTTTAGGGTTTTTCAGGTGTGTTTTCAGTCTTTCCAGAGAAGCATGTGTGTGCAGCTTTTTAGTTTTTAGAGGAAGTGAAGTGATATCCTGTTCATGAGAAATCATAAAAGCGTCTTAAAACCTAACTTGATTTTTTTTAAATATATGCGCACAACTGCAAAATAAACCTTATGTATTCTTACATCACATTCAGTAAAAGCACACTGTGACAGCACAGAGATCCACCCTCTTAATGTAGACATCTGTCTCAGAAGCATGCCAATGAAGGTTTTATGGCAGTATTCTTTCAGCTGTACCATGATAGGGATCATGTTTACAAAGCATGCAACCATTTCTGCCCCGAAAATATCCCATGTGTGGTCATACTTTGTGAAAACGTGCAGGAAAGCAACATTTGCGCATAAAACAAAGGCTGGACTTTCTCAGGAAGCTGCACAGTGGGTGGGCTTGGAACTGACAGCGAGCTGCAGCACCTTCACATGAGGAGCTGAGGCATGACCTCTTTTAATACCTCTGCTTTTAATTAGCCTTTATTGGATTAAATACAAGAGCCGTGGATTATTCTCACATGCTTGTTATCTTGTTTTATTAATCTTGTAAAAAAAATCTAACTTGTGAGCGATTCTCCAATCCCTGAAAATAAGCGTCTCTGTGCACAGAGAGCTGCTTTAGTTCTTGCGGGCACGGCAGCTGAGCCTGTTTGTGCTTTCATGCTTAATTAGCACACCTTGCAAAGTATTCTGGGAGATTTTGACAGTCAGGAATAATGTGCAGCTTTCGCGCTGAAGCAGCACCAGATTTTCCATTCACCACCTACATATATATCACAGCACGCTTCTGCTGATATTTTTGTAAGTTGAGCTTCGGTCAGAGTCATTACTTGGCACCTGATCATGCAGCATTAAAAAAGCTATAATGTGTGTGCGTATATATAAGAAGCATACATTGCAGCATGCATGACTGATGACTTGAACTGCGTATAAAGTCAGGTTAAAGGTAAAAGTTATTATGTGCAACTTACAGAGCTATTAATGAAATACCTTTTAACACAACATTGTGTTAAAGGACCACTGTGTACGATTTGGCCCTGGTGGTGTAGTTGCAGATTGCAACTCCCTCACTTCACCCTCCCCTTCTAAACCCAAATGAGAAACTACTATTTTCAGTTGATTATACACTAATTAAAACATACTCTTATGTTTAGTTTCAGCGAGTGTGAAGTGTTGTCATCATGCAGTTGACAGCACATGAGCTAGGCAGAAACTCCTGTTCGTCATGAGTTAGCACGTAGGCTACCTACCCATAAAACCACATATGGACCTTTTTTACATTTCTGCTTGTATATGAAAAAGAAAATACTTTGTAAGCTTTAGAGGTGTTGGTATAAGTGTAGTTTTGAACTTTGAGGGAGCCAGACTAGCTGTCACCCCCCAAATACAGTCTTTATGCTAAGCTAGGCTACCAACCTCTGGGCTTCAGCTAAATCACAGAGTCAAACTATTCTTTTAAACAACAGCCATGAAACTTGTTGTTAGATGTTACTGAATACAGCACAAAACACACATGTACTCAGGCACAGAGGAGTCCAAACCATACTGAACCTCTTTGTGTAAACACAGTGGATACATATAGCACATTACAAATAGCTCACAATATACAGTATATATAAAACTGTTATAGGAATTGTTAGGAAGAGTTCGTCTATAAATTCTCTATTGAGCTTAAGACAAAAAAACGAAAGACAAATGTTCCTCTGCCTGGCCTCAGCAACAGTGTTAATTACCCTCTTCGCTTCCATGTCTGCTACACACGTTATATTTAGCCATTTTATGGCACTGCTGTTTGACAATATACAGCTAAGATTGAAAGGTACCGTATGTGAAGATGAGAGTGAGTTCCTGAGTCAGCAGACTGCTGCTGCCTAGCTTGAGGCACCTTGGAGACACAAAGAGAGACACTAATAGTACAGGCTTGTAAACCTGCAGCTTTTATTTAACACAACATTGTCGATGTTGTATGCATAAATCATGAATTTGATCTACCTGCTTCATCCTGCAAAGATAAAGTTTGTTCTTGTGGTTGGGTGATCTTGTGTACAAATCTTTTCTGTGGAGCTGTTATAAAACAGGATCCTCATTTTGTTTCATTCTGCTCATTTGAATCAAGCAAAAATGAAGCTAAAATGGTTTAAAGTTACGGTTCAGTAGCAGTTTAACATTTTAGGGAATAGATTATTCTACTTTCTTGCTGAGAGTGAGATGAGAAGGCTGATACCACTGTCATTTTGTTGCGCTTAATATGTAGGCCTCGCTCAAACCAGCAGGCAATTAGCCTAGCTTAGCATAAAAAACTGGATGGAGGGAAACTAGGTTGTCTATAAAGTAAAACAAATATGTCTACCAACATCACTAAGCTCTCTAACTAACACGTGGGATCACTTTAGAGGTGTGTATTTATGAACTATGGACAAAACCAGGCTAAGTATTGCTGCCTGTTATCAGTTTTTATGCTAAGCTACGCTAACAGATGTCTGGCTCTAGCTCATCGTGTATATATAGATCGACGACATGACAGCTCTCACAAAGTGAAGCCAAAACATCTCAATCGCCATCTGGTGACAGTATAGGTCATACATGCCACTGCCTCCATATTAGCAGATGACAAAATGCACTTCAAACTTTTTTTTCCCTAAAGATGGTTTTTGGCATTTTAGATAGATCTGATGTATGGTAAGTTTTAATTAGTTATTTGATGCTATGAAAAGGGGTTTCACCTTATGATTCTTGTCACGATTGAGTTGGCTGGGTGTATGCAGGACTTTGATACTGCAGCGCTTGTACAGTGGAAGGAAGTGGAGACACAATGTCTATCTTTTAGACAGTGCTCTAGCTCCATATTATTATCTCTGCAAATATATCAAACTATTCCTTTTAAATTTGGTTGCATTATTCTACTTATATATGGCGGTATCATATATGGAATAAGCAACATTGTATTTTGCTTGGTCAAAACCTATGTTAAACAGGGCTTGTTAGTTTATCTAAAACCACCTTGGGCTAAAGCACAGACGTGACATTGACAGTACATACTGTACTATAGATGCTACAAAATCTGCACAGAGGGAGTCACACACACACACACACACACACACACACACACACAGATAGCAGTCTACTTTGTGTGGTGAATAATTTGTTAGGGTAATTTCTCTCACTGCTAAGAATAGCACCTGCGGCCGGCTGGCAGGCAGTGTGCTGGTGGTGAGCGGTGTGCTGAGAGGCATGGGGTGGTTAGCAAACAGCTTAGTGTGGTCTCTGAGGTCCAGCCAGGCTAGTTCCCACAGTTCCTACTACTTGGCTGCAAGGCTGTTTCAATGGGCGTACTTTCTATTTTCATGATTCTCTGAAATGCCTTAAGACAAACAATGGAAATGGCAAGAGTCTGATTTATAACAGCCAGGGTTAAATCTCCTGTTTTCATGCGTGGAAACCACATAAAAGATCAGAGTGGAAGATGAACCCCACTTTGGACTTTAAGGCTTATCATGTCTCGGCTTCAGCTCAGCTGGAGCAGTCACCTCCCCGTGACCTCCTGCTCTACTGAAGAAACCCATTGTGGCTGCCAGAAGACAAACAAATTGTACTTTCAGTTAGAAGTCAGGATAAGGAAAATACAAATCACTGGCAGCATCCTGAGATATAGATAGCTGTTTAATCCAGTGCATGAAAACAAGGGAGAATGTTCTCTTGCAGTGATAAATTATTTTCATTAGACACCAATGCACAGATATGGTTTGGAAAGAATTGTGTGTATATGAACAGTTGATAAATCAATTGTCTGAGCTGTTGGAAAGCGTGGAGAGAGTCAGCTCTGGTATTCTCTACAGTGGGGATATACAAAGTGATACAGAGCAGAGCCACTGTCAATAATGAAACACTTTCAAATACGTCCAGGGTCAATGCACAGCAATTGATCAAAATTACAGCATTCTTTGTAGTCAATGCCGATTCTGAGAGTCTTTACACATGTATGAATCATGAATACAATGAAAATGTAAGCACAAGAATTCATTTGTTTCTGATCAATGACAGCAATAAAGCGAGAAAATGTTCATCCTCTGTTGCATTTAAAATTACAGTAAGACAATTTTGCTGGGAAGACTAATGTCGCGAGAAAAAACATATATTGTTGTGATTACATATTCACTTGTGGAAAACGAAGGGCAACAGATTTAAAAGTCGATATACAGTCTGTGCTGTGACTTGTGAAATGTCAGTGGTTCACATTGTTGAATTTATAAATAGAGCTAAATATATCCAGATGTGCAGCAGCCTGAAATGTAGATATGATAAAAATCTACATTTCAAATGCACAAACACTTGGGTACACTGATAAATATCTGCATGTATACATATGATTACAGTTTCCAGAATGTCCTCCTTTGTAACTTTATCCATGCTCTTTAACTTAGATTTATCCTGTCACAACTGATACATTCTTCTACTTTTGGAGGCTAATTTGTGCCCAGGAATTGGTCCAATTTGTTCTTACATATAAAGTATATGACAGCTTTTCAAATGGAATAACATTCAGGAATTTCTGCAAACCACACTAAAGCATTAGGGTATTTATTACTGATCCACATTTGGAGTACAACAACAAATTTTCAGAATACGCCTGTATTTCATGACATGTTTTGCAGTATCTTCCGATCTGGAAGACATAAATATACAATATGTGGCTTTGCCCATTTTTTAACTTTTTACAACTTGTGTTACACTCTGCTTCAGATCTTGTAACGAGTCTCACATGGAGTTTATGAATCATCTCATATTGTATTTTATGAGGCAAACAACTTATCAGTAGGTGTGTTTCCAGCCGCCTATTTTAATGTGAATTTTCAAAACCTCAGTGGAAACACTGGAAATTTTATGGGAAAAAAAGACTAACATTCCTCAAATTAATACATGAAACAAACATATTGTCATATTTGCATCATGTTTTTCATCGTCTGAGGTTTCACTGGTGCTCTTTTAATTACCTCAGTTGTTAATTACCTCTTCTTCTGCAACGGTTTAATGGCACCCGACTGGAGATTTAACACCAGCAGCTGTTGTTATTGTCCAAAGCAACTCTTAATATTCATATCACAGTTTTGGATGGAAAGGTGCATTAACTTGCATTTTCTTTTTCAGATTTTCTGGAACAAATCTGGATGGAAAACTGGCCATGTTTGTTTTCTGTACATTTTTTAAAATATAAATGTGACCAGGTGACGTTTTTCTTCACATTAGGGACTGTTTGAAATGTTTTAGTGCCAGTATATTTTCTGTGTTTCAGTATAAATACCAAAACAATATTATTTTTTGATACCTTACTTACAAAAACTTTTTTATTTAATCAAAGCTCAAAGTCAAATGCTGTCTAAAAATTGTACAAGAACTATACAAGAACACTAACATTTTTATTTAAATCTTTAAAACAGAAGTAAACAAGATCATGGAAATGGAAATCTGACCAGACATTTAATACCAACTTTAAGTACCAAGCCATATTTAGCCCTAATGGTGTGTGGCTACAAACATAATGTAGTAGGTGAGCAGCATAGTGAATTTGACTTTTTAATACATGGTAGGTTCACAGCAATGAATCACTATTTGCTTAAAAGAAACCTTGACACGTTCACTCTCGCTCACATTCATAAAACTTTTACTGTAATATGTTTCTAGAGATTGATGTGGGAAGACAGAAAGCTGAACTTGAACCCACTTTACATAATTGTGGTGGACACATAATGAATAATTCACCCTCTCAAACTAGGAGTTAAACATGTGCTGTAACAATATCTCTTTATTTACTTCCATTGACCTGTGATGGTGCTGGAAAAAAGGGAAATTTGTTTCTAACCTGTGTGATCAAGTAGTTAACAAACTTGTACGATGAATCACACGACCAAACACAAGGCACGAGGAGCTGGGATGTTTTGTTTATGGACTGAAAACACTGTTTTTCTCCATTTCCATAAAAATTACGCTCCCCCATCCTCCGCAGCACCGGAGGCTTTCTTGCAATCTGGTGAGCATCTGATTGTTATTTGGGCCTCATTGTACTGTTATCATGATAAAAAACACTGTGCTGGGGCCTAAGGGCTCTTTAAAGAAACCCAGAGAGGTCTAAATTGAGACTGTGACTGACATCGGTCGCGATGTCGGCGAGAAGGCTGTAATCAGAGCTGGCTTTGTGTAGACAGTGGGACCATCCATCGCTTGCTAAAAAAATTCTGGCACAACCTCAGAGCTGCAGGCTTACACACAATAGGACATAGCTGTCTTCTCTAGTTACTTCAAGACGTCTTGGCTTATGAAACAGGAATCATGTTCGACTTCAGAGTTCGTAAATGTTACAACAGCCCCATCAATACTTGTGAACACGAACAACACATTCAGACACTATTGGACTTGTTTCTCCACAAGATGGACAAGAACTTCCTGGATACACATAATAAACTCAGATATAGTGTTGTTAACCATTAATGTTTAAAGTTTAAGACATCTAAAGCTGTTTTATATCACTATTCATTGACCATTTTTACCCTGGGACCTTGGGACCAAATTTACATGTCAGCTCTCAACCTTCATGATTCCAGTTTGGTGCCATGCCTTTGTTCAGATGGCCCATTACTCTAAACCCCAGTTGTCCAAACAGTGTCCCATTTGCCCGAAAGCCTGTTCTTCCGAAAACAAACAACCATTGCTCTGATGGCTTGTTGCTCCATTTATACCAGCCGGGTATAACTTACATAATATATTTAACTTACATCATGTACAACGTAATTTAACTTGTGTGTATAAGTTGCTAATCATTTTTCATCTTCTCATAAACCTAACCACGTTAACCATGTGTTTATTATTGTTACCATTACAATGAAGGTCACCTGAATATTGCTACAATGATTACAAAGGTTACCTGAAGTATAGATTGCGTAGATATTAGGGGCAAAAACTCCAGAGAGTGTGTATTTTCGGAACAACAGGCCCTTCGGAGCAGTGGGCTTTTGTTGTTGAAATAACGGGCTGTTGGACAAATCGGTTTTCAGTCCAATGGGACATTTTTCGGAATACTTGGCCTGCCAGAACAATGAGCAGTTCCCATCAGTTTATCCTCGTTGCAAAGAATAATTACTGAACATCCAACTTCCCCTCTTGTACGTCACACTTGATTTGGAGCCTCCTCTATAAACTCCAATCCTTTGTACCTACCTACCTCTAGTGACCACCTGAAGTTCATTTTAATAAACATCCCCTTTTCAAAAAATGCACCTTAAAACATAAATTACTATGTAATATAACTATATTTAGGTGTTTTCTTGTTCTGATAAGTGCATTGTACACTACTTGCTCAGCACCGGCAGACGGCAGACAGGCAGTTAACTAGTGGCTAGTGAACATAGTGGAGCATTTAGCAGCTAACAGACAGATATTTCACCCGAAACAGACCTAAAAAGAGAGTGAACATTAAATTCATCATGTGGTCAAAAACATGACTTCAAATGAATGCTAATGTTGATCTGAGTGTAAATAGGCAACTATCTGCTAACACGTTAGCCTCAACTACTTTGTAGGGTGTCAATATGTCAGTGTTGTTTTTAGCTTGTTTTGCTGCCCAAAAACAAACCCATTAATATTATAGATTTGTAGCCAAAACCATATAAAGTATGTCCCAGAATTGTTTTTATTTTATTTGTAACAAGAATGCCTGGCAACAAACTAACTTGGCTGCTGGTAACAACTGTAAAATAACCAAATTTCTAGATTAGGCAACATTTACACAAGAATATTGAGAATGCATATTATAATTGTGTTAGGACTTCAAAAAGGATAAAGCAACTTCACACTCTTACAGATTGTCGTTTGGCTTAATGAGACTGACACATATGATGAAAGGCTCTGTTGTTACTGGTCCCTCAGAATAAAAGAGGGATGTTGTTTCCTGACTGACGTTTTTTAAGCCTCATTTTACAATATCATTATTTTAATTTAGTGTTTAGTCGTGACGGAGGACCAGTTGACCACAGCTCTAAAAACTCCTGATTTAAGGCTTGTATAAAAGCAGATGGACCGTGAGGAGTGCATGTGTTATTATAGAAGCTGCTCTGTGCCTCAAATGAATGGGTACAAGATGTGTCAAAGCAGTGATATTGACTGAGATTTAAGAGATTCTCCTCCTTTTTAAACCTTTCAAACTATCCCTCTCTTGCCTCTGCATGCCCACCAAAAGAGCTGGACATTAAAAAAAGACCAGTGTGATGCTAATGAACCTTAATCCCATCTTTTCCCCCTCCACAAGACTTGTTTATTCTTCCTCAAGAGGGCAGTGTTTGAATGAAAGAGCCTCCATCTGTCAGCACTCATCAAATCACTGGGATATGAGGGATGCCAAGAACTCAGAGGAGAGTAGAGAGTGTACATACAGTCCTCAGTCCACATTACTTTATTCAAACCAGATACAAAGGATATAGAATATTGGATTCCCATGTAAGACATTAGATACATTCAAATCGTGTACACAACACATGGTGCTGAAGTGTATCTTGTTGCAGATGTGGGGGGGGCGGGGGAGTCAGTGAAGGTCAGTGGATTTGTCAAAATTGCAGGAAAAGATTAAGGCTTTTTTTTTTTTTAAACTGAGCCTCACTGTCTTGAATGTGAGAGCTACAATAATGGATAATGAATGCGGGAGATGAATGATTAACTCGCCTTGTATCGAGCAGGCAGGGTGAAGCCTGTGAGGAGGAGAGTGAGGCGCATGTTGCAGCAGTGGAACAACTTCATTTTTGCGCCTTGAGACACGGTCCAAAATAAACCACCTCAAAAAAACGCCTGAATGCTTTAGAGACACGTAATGCTGCGGAAGTCATTAAAGGAGGGAGAAGATGCAGTTTGTTACTCCAACAGCAGCAGCAGCAGCAGCAACGGCGGCGGTGGCACAGTGAGATGTGCAGATCTGCTGCCTCACGCAATGCACTCCAACACAAGTCTGCTCCTCTCTCTCTTTCCCTCTCTGTTTCATTCACCTCTCCTCTCACCTCCCTTTTTGTTGACTTCTCCTCTATAACCCTCTATTTAATTTCCACTTTTGATTTTGTTGCTCCACATCTCTTTATTCTCCTCTCCTGTGTCCTCACCTTTCTCCTCAGTCTTATCAATTTTCCTCTCCTCTCTCTTTCCTCCCTCTACTTTTATTCTTTTCTCCTCACCTCTGCCCTATTTTCTTCTCATTTCTTCTTCTCTCCTCTCCAGTCTCTTCCTTTCCTGGATGTCCCTCTCTCCTCCTC